>NC_067472.1:102305657-102605657 GCF_947179515.1 Apodemus sylvaticus
AGTTCTTAAACCAGCATGTAGGAGAAGAGCTTGGCAACTATTATTTTTAATTTCCAATCCTTAAGTATGTAGTGTTAGAGGTTAGAAGAAGCAGATTTGGACCTTAAGGAAGGATCTCCTGAAAGAAGAATTCATTGTTGCTTGATTCTATGTATGGCCTGAATTAACCATGTTTGACTCAAAACATTCTGCAGTCTTATCAGTGGCAGCTTTGAGCAAAAGACTGATGACAAAGTCAACAAGTGGCAGTAATGGAACTTGAACTGCATACTTATTATGGGCAAAAGGGATTGCCACAACAGACAGGAACACAGTTAGTGATGTATTATTAGAGGTTATTTAGGAAAAGGTAGTAGCATGTCACCAAGATGTCATGGGACATACAAATGCATCTTTATAACTTTCTAAAACACTTCTGAATGTCTTCTTTCTTCTTGCTTATATGAGGAAAAAAATCTCATTCTCTTTTTCCATTTGGGCCCCAGCTCAGAGGATCTATCTGGACATGGTCCAGACTACCATGTTAGACTATCTTAAGCAGCAGTGCTTCCTAACAATGAATCTATCACCAAATTGAGTTAGAAAGAGGATCCCACTTGTATGTGCAGGTATTTATCAATTGGTGCCCAGCCTAATAATCATCAGAGTGGCTGCCACTAGCTGATAATGGGAGCAGATGCAGAGAAGCACAGCCAAACACTAGGCAGAGAGACAGCCCAAATTGGAGATCCCTATTGCGTTCCTCCCTTTGTAGCTCAGAGAATCCCATAGAAGAGGGTAAAGAAGAATTTTAGGAGCCAGGGGTTCAATGACACTAGGTGACCAGAATCCACAGAATCAACTAAGTGGGGTATAGGAACTCACAGAGACTGAAGTGGCAATGACAGAGCCTGCATGGTCTGGGCTAGATCCTCTGGATTTGTGTTTTGTTTGTTAACTTGGTATTTTCGTGGGACTCCTATCAGTGGAAATGGGGTGTCTCTGACTCTTTTGCCTATCCTTGGGATGCTTTTCTTTCTACTGGGTTAATCTGAGGATTTGTACCCAGTCTTATTGCTTCTTGTAATGGCATGTTCAGGTGATACCTTTGGAAACCTGTTCATTTGTGAAGGCAAACAGATGAGGAGAGGATTTGGGGGAGATGCTGGGGACTGGGAGGAAAGGAGGGAGGGAAAACTGACGTTGAAATGTATTGAAAACAAAACAAACAAACAACAACAAGAAGAAATACCTACCAACCAACCAAGCAACAGCAACAATAACAACAAAAAACCTGTGAGATGTTTTTAACACATTCTGAGGATAGAAACAACTATTTGGAAGATAATTATTCCATCTGTAGTCAAATAATCCACACATGGCTTTGGAAAACAGAAACATTATGCATGGAAAATTATAATATGAAATAATGATTATCATTCATTCCATCTGGAGACTGTCAGGCTAGATAGGGTGGATAGTTATATATGCCTACTGATGCAAAACATGGAGACCAGAATAGCAAAAATAAGAGTGAACAGTGTAAGAAAGGCAGAAATTGGAGGCAGGGATTTAGAAAGAAGGTTAGGATTAAAATGAAAGGTTTTTTTGTTTGTTTGTTTGTTTAAGTTAAATGCCTGTATGACATTCCCTCTTGAGACGATATTTAAAGGCAGAAGGAGGCTCAGAACATCTCTTTGAGACCGCCAAGTTTTAGAAACAGAGTGATTATTCTAATAAAGTAGTCTGTCATTAAACATCTCAAGAACTCTCCTAGGATAAACTCCTATAAGTCAACAGACATATTTTTTCTAAATTAAATGCTGATTGTCTTTAGGTAGCTCTTCATAAGTAAAACAATAAAGCTGGACCTGAATCATGCATCATACACAAAATGGAACATAAATGTTACTCTGTTCCCCATACCTGTAAATGTAAGATATGAAACTGTGAAGATGGGAGGGTTGGATAGAATTTTTTTTTTGGTTTTTTTTATTTGATATATATTTTATTTACATTTCAAATGATTTCCCCTTTTCTGGCTCCCCACTCCCCAAAAGTCCCATAAGCCCTCTTCTCTCCCCCTATTCCCTCATCCACCCCTTCCCATTTCCCTGTTCTGGTATTCCCCTATACTGTTGTGCTGCATCTTTCCAGAACCAGGGGCCACTCCTCCGTTCCACTTGGACATCATTTAATATGTGGATTATGTCTTGTGTATTTCATGTTTCTAGGCTAATATCCACTTATCAGTGAGTGCATACCATGATTGATCTTTTGAGACTAGGTTGCCTCACTTAGTATGATACTCTCCAGCTCCATCCATTTGTCTAAGAATTTCATGAATTCATTGTTTCTGATGGCTGAATAGTACTCCATTGTGTATATATACCACATTTTTTGTATCCATTCCTCTGTTGAGGGACACCTGGGTTCTTTCCAGCTTCTGGCTATTACAAACAGGGATGCTATGAACATAGTGGAGCATGTGTCCTTATTACATGCCAGGGAATCCTCTGGGTATATGCCCAGGAGTGGTATAGCAGGGTGCTCTGGAAGTATCATGCCAAGATTTCTGAGGAACCACCAGACTGATTTCCAAAGTGGTTCTACCATCTTGCAATCCCACCAGTATTGGAGGAGTGTTCCTCTTTTTCCTGGACAGAAGTTTTAAAAAATCACCAGATAATAGTGGCACAATATCTCTCCAGAAACCATATTTTTTTTCAAATAAAAGTCAAGTTGCAAGTACAGAATATATTTTTTGAATTTTTGATAAATTTGTCTTATAGACCTCCTTAAACATTACCGGTTATTGCCATTGCTCTTGGTTAAACCCAAAACTTGACAGTAAGACCTTTTGATGTAGACAGTAAGTACATGAGATATAGGACACAGAGAAATCTGACTAGTGTTTACCTGGGGGCATTTTCTCTATTGGATAACTGTCCCAGTGCTACAAAGTTCTATACATGATATTATGTGGTAACATAATCAAAAGTTTTATGAAGCTATGAATGCTTCAGACTATGATAAGACTAGTCCAGCAAGATATGCCTACTGTATAATAGTAGCACAAATATTATGGTAATAGCCAACTACTTTCTGTTTGAATATTAGATGAAAACACAAACTGCCACCATTAACTGGGCCAAAAGCTCATGGGTGTGTAAGTTGTAAGAGAGAATATAACATTAACTTTTGCTACATGTACTTGATTTAAAACTATCTCCTAATTTCTTATCATTATAACTATAAATTAGATATCTCTAAACACTCATCAGAGAAGCATCTTTTGACAGCACATGGCAATTATTATGGAGCTCCATGAATGGTCAAGAGATAGAGGATTGAAGAGACTCCTCAACATTAAATTCAACATTTACAGCACACTCCTTTACCTAGCCTCAGGCATCATCGTGAAAGAGAGGGAGGAAAGAGTGTAAGGTAGTGGGCATGAGCAGTAAATCTGTATGTAGCTGTTGGGAACAACGTGGCCACAGCATATGTGAACTTACAGTGGTTGGGACTGCTTGTGTAAGACCTGCAAAAAATAAAATAATTGAGCATTCCAGCATAGATGGGGTAGAGGCTCAAGCAATATTGATTCGGTCTAAGTGAGATCAGTTTTCTTCACAGATGTGATCTACGAGAGGTGATGTTCGAGAAGATTGTCTTACATCGATGCACATACAGACAGCACTAAATGGATTGCATGTATCTATAAACAAAGTACATGGTAATGGTAGGGTAAAGTGGTCAGGTTAGAAGAAGAACTGAGTGAGAAGACCTAGGGGTCTGGATTTGATCACAACACCTTATATATGAAATTTTCAAACAGCAGAAAATATATTACAAAAAGAGTTCCAGAGCTAACTTGACTTATTTGTCTTCCCACAGATTTCCCCGAGACCACATTTTTTCCTATGTCAATTATGTGATTTGTCTCAATAGACACTAAAATTGTGCCTGAGAGAGGACAAACTCTCACACCATATCTGGGAAGAGTGCAGGATTAACATGGCAGTGCAGAGGGACCTTGCATTGCTGTGTATTTCAGGCAGTCCCAATCCTCTTTTCTCCTTAATATTACATCCCCCAAGGTGCTCATCTACCTCCAAATCTGTTGGGTCTCCTGAGCATTGGGCTAACACGTTAGCAGCCATTGCCACCAACATGATCATGTTCTCTCACCTGCATGAAACAACCTGGCTTCCTAGAATATAAGACAATATTAGAGCTAAGGAGATAAAAAGTCAAATGGGGAAGGAAGATCCATACAGAGTCCAGTGCTATTACATTTCTAGAGTTAAGAACTGGGAATTTGACTGATTTGATTTGGTAGTAAGGACACAAATATCATGTAATGCTGTACTGTCCAAGGATGAATTTTGATAATTTTGTTGGAGGAGTATATCTAGTTGTGTAAATTATTGTAGAAATAATATTGACAAAATCCAGTTTATGGAGGAAAGAGAAGTGAACAGAGACTGAGATACCTTTAAGTAAATCGTATCTATGGAAAGACAAGTGTTGCAGTCATGAGGCAGCAACATTTGTTAAATGTTTCTGAGGCTGAAGAAGATGGTAGAACTTATTTACCTTTTAGAACTTATTTACCTGGTAAGAATTTATTACGCCTTTATTGGAATTTTTTTATAAATTCCTTTTTGTAGTTAATTATTGATGAATGAGAATGACACCAGACCCAAAGTGGAGAACACTTGCAGAATCATAAAGCTAGCAATGATTGATGAAATGCTGACATGAAAATAAATCTACTTTAGAGATTCTTCATGTGTGTTTTCATACACATTGAGATAAAATGGGCAGTATTTAAAAGAGAGCGGCATCAAATTTCCCCAGGCTTTCATGTGAGTCATCTGCTTTCAAGGTGAGAGTTCTAGCAACGGACTGTGCTCAGCGGTTCAGAAACAAATGATGTCACTGCTCAGACTCTAGGAAAGGATCAGTTATTTTCTGGGTTTAGAAAGATGAAAATTCTGTCACCAGAAGGTAGAGGTCAGAGTAGTCCTGACAACTGCCTGTGTGCTGCAGACTAACTGCAAGGGGTTTCATTCAAAGAGAGCCTGGGAGAGAGACTATTTATGGGCCAAAGGGATAAGCGATCTCACTTACAATGTTGTCTGCCAATCTGTGCCTCCCGGACTCTGCCAGGCTTTTGATAGAGGGACTAAATTTCCCTCTTTTTCCCGGGCAGACTTCATAAAAGCAAACTTATGGAAAGGAAAATGCTAAGATTTTAACAACCTGGAAGAATTTTATTTATATGCTTTTGAAAAAGTCCCTTTGTTAAATTCTAGGTGATCTTACAGTTACAACTTTCAGCTTGCATCATGTCTTGTAAGTTCCAGTCAGCCTTTTATAAGATTATTTCTTTCTGAATTAGATGAAGAATAGAATTTTGCTTAATGCCTCTCTCAAGAAAAATCTTTCAAACAGCAGATGTTTGGTAAATATATAAAATCCCCCCCCCCTTTTTGATTTTTTTTTTTTTTGAGACATGGTTTCTCTGTATAGACCTGGCTGTCCTGGTACTCACTCTGTAGACAAGGCTGGCCTCAAACTCAGAAATCCACCTGCCTCTGCCTCCCAGAGTGCTGGGATTACAGGCGTGCGCCACCATCACCCAGCTAAACCCTTCTATAATTGAAAGCTTAATGCTCATATTTTGCCTTAATTTATTATCCCTAAGGCTATAATCTTCAGTGGTGCACAGTGATTTCTTATTTTCTTATTAAGAATATTTTAGAAATTTCTTTATATCACCCCGGAATAGCAGGTTTTGATGATGAGTAAGAAAAAAATAGTTTGTCTCTACAAAGTATTATTCAAACTTTTAGGCAAGAAAGATTTTGCAGAGGAATATCTTTAAAACTGTGTCATGAAATGTGGATAATGATCAAAAATTTCTGTGCTAGATTGAAGCTAGATTCCAAGAAAGATGATTCAGGATAATTGTAAATGCTAAAAGATACAGTGAAAGAGGAAATCCTAAGATTGTAAGCTTGATGCTGATATGAAAACCCCAAATTGGTGAGTATTTTAGGCTTCCCATCACCAATTAGGGAGGCCTGCTGCATTAGAGCCTACCTGTGGCTGACTGAGAGTATTTCCAAATCATGGGACCACATGTAACAATTTTAAAAGTTTTACTGTGTATTTTTTCTGTTTCTTCATTTTTTGTAATTGTATTCATCTGTCCACAAGCCCTTCTCTTTAAAGACTTCCTCTTGGCAAGCATAAATTATATAAGAGTACATTGGTATTTTAAAAATCCTATGAAAAATTTCAAATAGGACAGCTTCAATCGGCAGGATCCTTACACAAGTAAGGTAGTCTCTAAGTGATGGTGAATACACAGTAATTATTCCACTGAGCTATCTCTCTGTTGCCACCTTCAGGAAAAGCAACTCTGAAATGGCCACCTTGCCTTTTCTCCTATCATTTGTATTTGAAGCCCTTTTCCATCAACCTCTTCTGCACAAGGGATTTTTTTTTTCTATTTTATGCCCTGAATAGTCTCACAATTTTGAGATGGAAATATGTATAATTTCCTGTTGGCAGTATGAAATGTGCTCTAGGTTATTTTAATAATGATAAAGGATTTATGTCCATATTTATATTCTTTTATTATCATATACTATTAGAGTGACTAAGTGTTTACTTACACTCAGGATAAAATTATAATTTCAAAATGACAGTATTTTCTTATATCTGTTAAATAATGGGTATATGTGAGTATATTTATATCATTCCAAAATTTGATTTCATTTCTTGAGAAGAAAATAGCCAGCAACAACAATGATATATACTATCTTATTACAGATCTAGTACTTTACAAGGAAAATGACTAGAATTGAAGTAAGTTTTGAAGCTCAGAAAAATAATGAAGAAATATATTTCCTTTTCAAAATGAAATGCTAAACCTTAAAGCATAAAGCTATTTAGTTTAGTATTTTCAGAAGTTTAGTCAGCCTTTTTTGGAAAGTGATTTCAAGTGAACCTGGACCATGGAAGAATTTACAATGCTATTTTCTGTTTATAGAATATTACCTTTGGTATTTTCTACCAAACATACAGCAAGTTGGATTTTAATATGGTAGGCAATGCTACTCATCAACAGATTGCATCTTTCTTCCTGGTTGGTATCCCTGGCTTGGAAAATGTTCACTGCTGGATTGGCATCCCTGTCTGTCTTCTGTTTGTCCTGACACTGCTGGGGAACAGCATAATCATTGCTACTGTCAAGCTGGAGCCAAGCCTCCACCAGCCCATGTATTTCTTCCTTTGCATCCTGGCAATGAATGACATGTGTCTTTCCTCTTCTGCAACTCTTAAGATGCTTGGCATCTTCTGGTTTGATGCACATTGGATCAATTTTGATGCCTGTCTAACTCAAATGTATTTTATCCATACACTGTGCATCATGGAGTCAGCCATCCTAGTAGCCATGGCATTCGATCGCTTTGTGGCCATTTGTATCCCTCTTCATTATGCATCAATCCTGACAACATCTATGGTGATTAAACTAGGTCTAGTTGGCCTAATCAGATGTGTGCTCATGGTTTTGCCATGCCCTCTTCTCATTAAGAGGCTGCCTTACCATACAAAATATGTCATCCCTCATGCCTACTGTGAGCACATGGCTGTGGTGAAGTTGGCAAGTGCCAACACTCTCATTAACAGAGCATATGGAATCTCAGTGGCCCTTTCAGTGATAACAGTGGACCTAGGACTCATAGCGACATCTTATGTAAAAATCCTCCAGTCAGTGTTTCGGCTCTCTTCTCAGAATGCCCGCTCTAAAGCCCTGGGTACCTGTGCCGCGCATGTCTGTACTATCCTTGTTTCTTATACACCTGCATTGTTTAGCTTCCTATCTCACCGAATTGGCAAGAAGGTCCCTCCAAGCGTTCACATCATTTTTGCAAGTATTTACCTTTTAGTACCATCTGCAGTTAATCCAGTGGTGTACGGTGTCAAGACCAAACAGATTCGTGATCGGGTGATAGATCTTTTCTTTTCACACAAGAAATTCCCTGAAAAGTAAAAATTAGTATCACCCATGTTTTAGCAGATTATGTTTTGTGCAGCCAGAGTACATTAACAATAGTTAATTTCTGTCTTCAAATTTTAATTTTATTTAACTGATACTTCTTTTTTTCTTTTCTTTTATTAGATATTTTCTTTATTTACATTTCAAACATTATTCCCTTTCCCTGTTTTTCCCTGTTTTCCCTCCAAAAACCCCCTCTCCCCTTCTCCCTTCCCTCTGCTTCAATGAGGGTGCTCCCCAGCCACCCACCCACTCCTGCCTTCCTGCCCTGGCATTCCCCTACACTGGGGGCATCGAGTCTTCACAGGACGACAAGTCCATCCTCTGGCTACATGTGTGGCTGAAGCCATGGGTTGTTCCTCTTTGGTTGGTGGTTTAGTCCCTAGGAATTCTGGTGGGGGAGGGTAAATGACATATTTCATGATTGAATATGCTATTATATTCTCAACTTTATTTTATAAAATTATTTATAGAATTCTATAGTTTATTTCACAAATTGATTTAGAACTATCTACTTTCTTTACTATCTCTATTTCTGAACTTCTCTATGGTAATATTCAGGACTCTATGAGAATTTTACTGCCAATATATACATAGCATTGAGATCATTGCTCCTATCTTTATCATCAAAAATTCAATTTGAAAAATTTCTAAATCTAATTATGTTCTTTACCAGAAAATATGTTTTAAATTGTTACCATAAAACACAGGGATAAGTAATACATAAGAATCATAGTCCAGTTGAAATGACAGAAGACAAGTAGACATGAAGCTGAATGTTTTCTATATAAATGGTATAAAGAGCTTTCTGACATAAGAAACTTTATATTTCAAAAGTATGGATCCAGGCTTAGTTAGAAATAAAGTAAAAATAGAGTAAACCAGAGTAAAAGTTTGGTTTTATGACTTTGTCATGTAGCACACAATTCAAAGCAGTCTTTGTCACAAGATACAAATAATAAGGAATGGATATGAAGGATGAACACCATCAATACGGTAATGGATGAGAGAGAGGAACTCCATCATTCAGTAGCACCTGTGTTACACTGTAGTGGTAAATAATTGAGTTCCAGTCCTGACTTCCTTTAGTGATGAACAGCAGCATGAAACTGTAAGCTCAACAAACCCTTTCCTCCCTAACTTGCTTCATGGTCATGATGTTTGTGCAGGAATAGAAACCCTGACTAAGACACGCTCTTAGCATTTGTGCCAGCCTAGGAAATTGATATTTTCTTTTATGACTTTTATCTTTTATTTTATGTAATTTTTGTTAGTTACTTTTTGTGCTCAATTAAAATCTTTTTCATACAACATATTTTTGTCATGTTTTTCTTCTTCTAATTCCTCCCATATATTCCCCACTAGGAAAGTAACACAGACAAGACAGAGAGAGAGAGAGAGAGAGAGAGAGAGAGAGAGAGAGAGAGAGAGAGAGACAGAGAGAGAATTTTAAGCAATTCTGAAGAATTCAGAAATATAAAATCTTCTTACTGCTTTGAAACAAAGCTATGAGGAAATGTTTTCCCCTTTCATCTTGATGTTAGTGCTGGGAATTGACCCACGGCACACGCTAAATTTGTAGTTTATTCCTGAGTCACATTCTCCCCATTCTTCCTTTTTAAGTGCTTATAAAATTTCTTTTAAAATTAAGTTACAACCATTAAATATGATTTTATAGTGGATAAGAAAATGCACCGTAGAAACAAATTTTCCTAAAACGAATGTCTTTAGTCATCTTAAATGTAGCTTCTATCAAATAAGAAATAAAGATACTCATAAAGATACATTAGTAATTACAATTATGCATCTGATATGAAAACAAGGATACTGACCTCCAGTTGAACCAGCACCATTTGTTGAAAAGGCTATCTTTTTTCCATTGGATGTTTTCAGCCCCTTTGTCGAGGATCAAGTGGCCATAGGTGTGTGGGTTCATTTCTGGATCTTCAATCCTGTTCCATTGATCCGCCTGCCTGTCACTGTACCAATACCATGCCGTTTTTAACACTATTGCTCTGTAGTATTGCTTGAGGTCAGGGATACTGATTCCCCCAGAATTTCTTTTGTTGCTGAGAATAGTTTTACCTATCCTGGGTTTTTTCTTATTCCAGATGAATTTGATAATTGCTCTTTCTAACTCTGTGAAGAATTGAGTTGGGATTTTGATGGGTATTGCATTGAATCTGTATATTGCTTTTGGCAAAATGGCCATTTTAACTATATTGATCCTGCTGATCCATGAGCATGGGAGGTTTTCCCATTTTTTGAGGTCTTCTTCCATTTCCTTCTTCAGAGTCTTGAAGTTCTTGTCATACAGATCTTTCACATGTTTGGTAAGAGTCACCCCAAGGTACTTTATACTATTTGTGGCTATTGTGAAGGGGGTCATTTCCCTAATTTCTTTCTCAGCCTGCTTATCCTTTGAGTATAGGAAGGCAACTGATTTGCTTGAGTTGATTTTATAACCTGCTACTCTGCTGAAGTTGTTTCTCAGCTGTAGGAGTTCTCTAGTGGAGTTTTTTGGGTCACTTAGGTAGACTATCATGTCATCTGCAAATAATGATAGTTTGACTTCTTCCTTTCCAATTTGTATCCCTTTGACCTCCTTATGTTGTCGAATTGCCCGAGCTAGTACCTCAAGTACAATATTGAAATGATGGGGAGAAAGGGGGCAGCCCTGTCTAGTCCCTGATTTTAGTGGGATTGCTTCAAGTTTCTCTCCATTTAGTTTGATGCTGGCTACCAGTTTGCTGTATATTGCTTTAATGATGTTTAGGTATGGGCCTTGAATTCCTGTTCTTTCCAAGACTTTAAGCATGAAAGGATGCTGAATTTTGTCAAATGCTTTTTCAGCATTCAATGAAATGACCATGTGGTTTTTTTCTTTGAGTTTGTTTATGTCGTGGATTGCATTGATGGATTTCTGTATATTGAACCAACCCTGCATCCCTGGGATAAAGGCTACTTGATCATGGTAGATGATCATTTTGATGTGTTCTTGGATTTCAAAACAACCCTGAGATTTCACCTTACACCAGTCAGAATGGCTAAGATTAAAAATTCAGGAGACAGCAGGTGTTGGCGAGGATGTGGAGAAAGAGGAACACTCCTCCACTGCTGGTGGGATTGCAAATTGGTACAACCACTCTGGAAATCAGTCTGGCGGTTCCTCCGAAAACTGGGCACCTCACTTCCAGAAGATCCTGCTATACCACTCCTGGGCATATACCCAGAGGATTCCCCACCATGTAATAAGGATACATGCTCTACTATGTTCATAGCAGCCCTATTTATAATTGCCAGATGCTGGAAAGAACCCAGGTATCCCTCAACAGAAGAGTGGATGCAAAAAATGTGGTATATCTACACAATGGAGTACTATTCAGCCATTAGAAACAATGAATTCATGAAATTCTTAGGCAAATGGATGGAGCTAGAGAACATCATACTAAGTGAGGTAACCCAGACTCAAAAGGTGAATCATGGTATGCACTCACTAATAAGTGGATATTAACCTAGAAAACTGGAATACCCAAACCATAATCCACACATCAAATGAGGTACAAGAAGAACGGAGGTGTGGCTCCTTGTTCTGGAAAGACTCAGTGAAGCAGTATAGAGCAAAATCACAACAGGTGGGAAGGGTTGGGTGGGAAAACAGGGGGAGTGAAGGGGACTGATGGGACTTTCGGGGAGTGGGGGTCCAGAAAAGGGGAAATCATTTGAAATGTAAATAAATATATCAATAAATTAAAAAAATATAAAAAATGAAAACAAGGATAATTTATATGATGTTAAAGACAAAGACAAAGAATCAATTAGTACAGATTATGCTCACAGTATAACCTCTCAGCAGTTGGGAGACTGCTTTTATTTAGTGAATATTCTACATATTTATAAATTTGGGATTATGAACAACATTAATTTAAGGTATAGTTTTGCTAATTAGTATTAATTGATATTCTTGTTCTTGTAAAACCTGTTAGAATATCATTTCACATTCTTATGTGTTCGTTTTTTGAAGTATTTTTTATTGGATATTTTGTTTGTTTGCATTTCAAATGTTATCCTCTTTCCTCGTTTCCCCTTTGCAAACCCCATCCCATCCCTGCTTACCCTGCTTCTATGAGGATGCTCCCCCACCCACCCTCCCACCCACTCTCACCTCACCTCCCTAGCATTCCTCTACATTGTGGCATCACGCCTCCATAGGGCTAAGCAACCCCCCCCCATGCCAGATAAGGCCCCTTTGGCTCTTCTAGTCCTTCCCCTAACTCCTCCATTGGAGCCCCTGTGCTCAAGCATCAGCATCTGTATTGGTCAGGATCTGGCAGAGCCTCTCAGGAGACAGCTGTATCAGGCTCCTGTCAGCAAGCACTTCTTTGCATCAGCATTAGTATCTGGGTTTGGTGTCTGCATGTGGGATGGATCCACAGGTGGGGCAGTCTCTGGATGACGTTTCCTTCAATCTCTGTTCCCTGTATTTCCTTTAGACATGAGCAATTCTAGGTTAAAATTTTGAAGATGGGTGGATGGCCCCATCCTTCAACCAGGGGGGCCATTTCTAACCTCTGGATATGGTCTCTGTAGTTTCTCCTCCCACTTTGTTGGGTATTTCAGCTAATATCATCCCTGGTGGGTCCTGGGAGGTTCTTGCTTTACTTGCATCTGAGACTTTCTGGTTGCTACCCCCAGTTCTCCATCCCCTATTCCTACACACTTGGGTTCAGTTTCCTGACCTTCTATAAATCTCCTCCATCTCTTCACATATCTGATTCTACCCCTCATTTTCCCCTCCTCCTCCTATTTTCCTCCCAAGACCCTTCCACCCTCTACTTCCCTTGATTATACTATTTCCCCTTCTAAGAAGGACTGAAGCATCTGCTCTTTCATCTTCCTTCCTCTTGAGCTTCTTGTGGTTTGTGAGTTGTACCATGGGTACTCCAGTTTTTTCCCTAATATCCACTTATCAGTGAGTACATACCATGTATGTTCTTTTGTGACTGAGTTACCTCTCTCAAGATGATATTTTCTACATCCATCCATTAGCCAAAGAATTTTGTCAAGCCATTGTTATTAATAGCTGAGTAGTACTCAATTGTGTATATATACCACATTTTCTGTATCCATTCCTCTGTTGAGAGGTTCTGGGTTGTTTTCAGCTTCTGGCTATTATAAATATAGCTGTTATGAACATAGTTGAGCATGTGTCCTTATTACACGTTGGAGCATTTTCTGGGTATATGTGCAGGAGTATTATATCTGGGTCATCGGGTAGTACCATGATCAATTTTCTGAGGAAACCCCAGACTGATTTACAGAGTGGTTGTTCCAGCTTGCAATCCCACCAACAGTGGAGGAGTGTTCCTCTTTCTCCACATCCTCTCCAGCATCTGCTGTCCCCTGAATTTTTAATCTTAGGCATTCTGACTGGTGTGATGTGGAATCTCAGGGTCGTTTTGTTTTGCATTTCAATGGTGACTAAGGCTGTTGAACATTTCTTTAGGTGTTCCTTTTAGCTCTGTTTCCCATGTTTTGATAGGGTTATTTGTTTCCCTGGAGTCTAACTTCTTGAGTTCTTTGTCTATGTTGGATATTTGCACTCTATAGGCTGTAGGTTTGGTAAAGATCCTTTCCCAATCTGTTGGTTGCCATTTTGTATGCAGCAAAATGCTAGGTACTGTTTAGGTATCCAGTCTGTTACTGTCTTTTTATTGGCGAATTGAGTCCATTGATGTTAAGAGATATTAAAGAATAGTGATTGTTGCTTCCTTTTACTTTTGTTTTTAGAGGTGGAATTATGTTTGTGTGGCTATCTTCTTTTGAGTTTGTTGAAAGAAGATTACTTTCTTACATTTTCTAGGTTATAGTTTTCCTCCTTGTGTTGGAGTTTTCTATCTATTATCCTTTGTTGGGCTGATTTGTGGAGAGATATTGTATAAACTTGGTTTTGTCATGAAATATCTTGGTTTCTCCATCTGTGGTAATTGAGGGTTTTGCTGGGTATAGAAACCTGGACTGGCATTTGTGTTCTCTTTGGGTCTGTATTTGATCTGCCCAGGATATTCTGGCTTTCATAGTCTCTGTTGAGAAGTTTGTTGTGATTCTGATAGGTCTGCCTTGATATGTTACTTGACCTTTTTCCCTTACTACTTTTAATATTCTTTCTTTGTTTTGTGCATTTGGTGTTTTGACTATTATGTGATGGCAGGAATTTCTTTTTTGGTCCAATCTACTTGGAGTTCTGTAGTCTTCTTGTATGTTCATGGGCATCTCTTTCTTTAGGTTAGGGAAGTTTTCTTCTATAAATTTGTTGAAGATATTTACTGGCCCTTTAAGTTGGGAATCTTCACTCTCTTTTATACCTATAATCCTTAGGTTTGGTCTTCTCATTGTGTCCTGGATTTCCTGAGTGTTTTGGGTTAAGAACTTTTTTCCTTTTGCATTTTTTTGATTGTTGTGTCAATGTTTTCTCTGGTATTTTCTGTACCTGAGATTCTCTCTTCTATCTCTTGTATTAAGTTGTGTGATATATTCTGTTGGTGATGATTGCATCTATGACTTCAGATCTCTTTGGTAGGTTTTGTATCTGAAGGGTTGTCTCCCTTTGTTATTTCTTTATTGTTTCTCTTTGCATTTTTAGATCCTAGAAGGTTTTGTTCAATTCCTTCACCTGTTTGGTTTTTTTTTTCCTATAATTTTTTTTTCTGTTTCTTCTTTAAATGCTTCTACCTGTTTACCTGTGGTCTCCTGTATTTCTTTAAGGGAGTTATTTATATCCTTCTTAAAGACTCTATCATCATTGTGATATATGATTTTAAACCAGAGTCTTGCTTTTCTGGTGTATTGGGGTACCCAGGACTGGCTGTATGGGGAGAACTGGGTTCTGATGATACCAAGTAACCTTGGTTTCTGTTGGTAAGGTTCTTGCACTTGCCTCTCACCATCTGGTTATCTGTGGTGTTAGCTGGTCTTGTGGTCTCTGACTATGGCTTGTTCTACCTGGAAGCCAGTGTGTCAGCACTCCTGAAAGACCAGCTCTATACTGGGTGGAATTTGGGTATGGAGAGCTTTGGCACAGGGTCAGCTCTAGGGAGCAGATGGGAATCAGAAGGATCCTGTCCCAGGGTGCTCCTTGGTTCCTGTGTCCTGAGGGGTATGGGCAGGTCCCTCTTAGGCCAGGAATTTGAGCTGAAGTAGTGGTCTCACCTGTGCTATCAGGTATGTCATCACTCCTGGGAAACCAGCTCTCTCCTGGTGGGACTTGTATATGGAGAGCTATGGCACAGGATCAGCTCCAGGGTGCAGGCTGAAACTAGAAGCCAAGGCAACTCTTATAAAGGATAACATTTAATTGGTACTGGCTTACAGGTTCTGAAGTTCAGTCCATTATCATCAAGGCAAGATGCATGGCACTGTCTAGGCAGGTGCAATGCTGAAGGTTCTAGATTTTCATCCAAAGGAAGCCAGGAGCAGACCGTCTTCCTCATGTGTCCTTTATAATATTATTTCTTTCATTTTTTGATATTATAATATAATTGAATTATTTCCTCTTCCTTTTTATCTCTGTAATCCCTCTCAAATAACTGTCCTTCATTTTATCAAATACATGGAATCATTTAACATCATATATATGTATATACATACATACATACATACATACATATACACACTTTTATACACACACATATTTCTAGTCATAGAAGTACACCTTTCTCAGTATATTTTATATTAATTATATTTGTGTTTTAATTCTGATGATCTGGTATTGAATAACCATCAGTATGCTCCTCTCTGCAGAGGACTATTTCTCCTGCCCTAAGCAAAGTTTTAAAGGCCTGTAGTTCTTTGTGTAGGGTTGAGACCCCCCTCAACTTTCTTCAGGTCTATTTTTGTGATTGTTTCAACTCATGTTTAGGTAGTCAGTGTTGGTGATATATTGGACAGGCTTACTATTTGTTTGTTTTTTCTTAACTATTTCACAAATGAGAAGTTCTTAGAGATACTGTGGTGGATGTACAGGAAGCAAGGTCCATACATGCTTTATTTATTACTGTGGCACCATTCAACATGTGCCACATTCTCAATGCCCAATTTATTCAAAATAGACAACACACAGATTAGATAATACTGTATTTTTCAGAACCGCTTAATTTAAAATCCTTGCCTATTATTTTATGCTACAAGCAACAAAATAAAATTTAACAATAATATTTATCTGTTGAAAGGCTTACATCTCCCATAGATTAAAAAGAAATGCAAAGTATAATTCATATATATGAATAATTCACACAAGAATAAACACTGTAATGACTACCAAAACATTCAGATTCTTCTAAGATTGCTTTGTTTCCTTTTCCCTTGAAGTTCATATTTTTAAAAAGATATGTCAGTAAAATGGGGGAAGAAATTGAGAGGAGTGCATTATTTGGGATGTAAGTAAATAAAATAATTAATCAATAAAACCAGATGTGTTACTTCAACTGGTATATTTTTATATGGATCATTTTAATAATTGACGAGAATGAAACATTTCTCTGAAGTACCAGAGAGGAAAATTCCCCATGCATTTCACACTCTCCTGAGGGGTGTGCCAACCTGAACATTAATTTGTTCCTGTGAACAAGCAGTGTGGTACTTTAGAATGGACTCTCAGAAGTACTGTAGACAATCTAAATCCCCTGAGTCCATCCATAATCATTATTATTTCAGCATAAAACTCCCTGCTTTCCTGGTATCTCTTCAAACGAGGTCTGAATAGTCTATGTTTATGTCAAGACAAGAGATTTCCCTGAAGATACATAACCAAGGATCAGGTTTCTATTTCTTTGCTTATGGAAATTAAAATTTTATTCCCAAAGCAGATAGATATTACTAGAAATTAGAATATAGGATATGTAATATAGAATAGATTTTAAGAAATATTTTACAACTTCCATCAATGTCTGTTTTTTTGATGTCAAACTTAAGTACTTCTAGATTTGTTCTCACTGGATTTGTTGGCCTGGAAGTCTACTACATCTTGTTTGCCATTCCTTTCTCAATCATCTATGCAATGGTATTCCTGGGAAACTGCATGGTACTTCATGTGATTCGGACTGAACTGAGCCTGCACCAGCCCATGTTCTATTTCCTGGCCATGTTAGCCCTCACAGACCTGTGCATGGGGCTGTCCACTGTGCACACAGTGCTGGGAATCCTTTGGGGCTTCCTTCAAGAGATCAGCCTTGATGCCTGCATTGCACAGTCTTACTTCATTCATGGTTTGTCCTGCATGGAGTCCTCTGTCCTCCTGGCCATGTCCTTTGACCGCTACATTGCCATTTGCAACCCTCTACGCTATTCCTCCATTCTAACCAATGACAGAATCATGAAAATTGGAGTGGCCATCTTATGTAGGAGTTCTCTGCTCATTTCTCCAGGTATCATCCGCCTGAAGTTCTTAAATTACTGCCGGCCTCATTTCCTCTCCCACTCTTTCTGCCTGCACCAAGACTTGATTCGAATGGCATGTTCAGATATCCGCTTTAACAGTTTCTATGCTCTGTCTTTGGTGATTTGCACTCTGTTGCTGGATGCAGTGCTCATTCTTGTCTCCTATGTGATGATCCTGCACACAGTTCTGTCCATTGCATCCCGGGAGGAGAGAATCAAGTCTTTGCAAACATGCATATCCCACATCTCTGCTGTTTTGGTTTTCTACATCCCCATCATTGGTCTGACCATGGTCCACCGCTTTGGGAAGCATCTCTCACCGCTGGTTCAGGTCCTCATGGGCAATATTTACATCCTTTTCCCTCCCTTGATGAACCCCATCATATACAGCATCAAGACTCAACAGATACGAGTGAGAATTCAGAGACTGTTTTCCTTGAATGGAACCTATGTGCTTAGCTCTACAATGATTGTATCTAAAAGTAAAAAAGTGCACTCTCAGAAGAAGACTGCCATGAACTGAAACTTAATTAGTTAACTCATCTCTTACTGACAATTTACATTTTACAAATACTTTCTTCTACTTTTACCACAGCTATCAATACACACACACACACACACACACACACATACACACACAATCAGAATATGAGCTTATATTGTGCTGACATGCTGACAATTCTATTAGTGGATGAGTTTGACTTACTACAAAATTCCTTCCCACATTGTGCCCAGTGCATTTAGGGTGCATTTATTTCTTTGTGTTTCAATAAAGGTAAGTTGTTATAGATATAGCCCTTCACGAAATTATTGAATTATATTTTTCCATTCTTATTATTCAAGTCAGTATGTTGAGTTTGCATGTATGATATCTAATTCCAAGTTTATTTAAGTGTCATTATAATGTGTGGGCATGGGGAAGAGGTTATGCATTTTAAAATAATTATTTTATATTTAATCATGTGTATGTGTGTGGGAGCATATACTCACATGAAGACAGGTACCTGCTGATGCTAGAGTAGTCCAGCCTCCATGAAGCTGAGGGTACAGAAGACTGTGAATAGCTCAACATGAGTGCTGAAGGCTGAGCCATCTCTTTCCTTTGAGAGATTGATCATTTTAAATCAATTACATCATAATACAATAAACACCAATAAATATGTTACTGTTGGTGATGTCTCATCCAAATATCTACCTGATGCTACCATATCAATAGTAATGAAGCAGGAAATATAAGCCTCTACTTAAATTCTACTAAATGATAGAGTAGGACAGAGTAGACATTTGTGATATCATCCTTACCAATATGTAATAGTGACATAATACTGACTGCAAATAGAGGAAGGTTTAAGTTACTTGAAAAAGTTTATCTTTAATTCATATCTGTTTATTTCATTTAAAATTTGAGTGTATTTGTATAAAATGCCTTGATTATTCTACATTAAAAACAGTTATTTGTACCTCTTCTAATATCTCCCTCAAAGTTCTGATGTAGATAATATTCAAATCTTAATATGCTTCTGGTTTAGTATCTCCTCCAAGTTTTTGATGCAGAAAACATTTTGTTTCATATATTTTGATTTAAATGCCAAAGGTGTCATATAACATCAGATTTTCAGAAATATTTTATGAGTTTTACACATATTGTATGTTTATTATCAGGCAAATTATGGTTCCTTCCTACTTTATTATCCTTGTTTAACAGAATGTTTACTTGGACAGATGACCAATGTAAAATATACAGTAGCAAGAATAGAGACATGGCTCCAAAATAGAAGGTATTTGCTGCACTTGTAGTTGATCTTTGTTTGTTTCCTAGCACTAACATAAAGACTCACATCCTTTAACTCCAGTTTCTGCTATATTCTCATCTCTATGGACACCGTCCATGTATGAGGAACCCTTATATGTATGTAAGCAAACACTCTTGTACATACAGTAAAATTAAAATAAAATAAATAAAATATATGGTTAACAAAAAATAAAAGTCACAAAAACCATACTTCATAAGTATCATTCAGAGATGATCAACATATGGTATGCACCCAGTTTAATGCATAATTGATAGTGTGTTTACTGAGGCACAATCACCAGCAGTAATTCATCCTTGTTAGATAGATTTCATGCTGTGGTGAACTGTAAAGACACTTATAGTGATGTAACCACTACCAAAATGAAAATAAACATATTTTAAAACCATTGTTTTAAGCTGCTTTGTCAATGATTTTGGTTCATCGGTTTCCACAACCTCAAGCATCTTAACACCAGGTATTTTATTTCTATCATGTAGATTTGTCACTGTGAAGCACCATATAAATTTAATTGAATTAGCTGTCTTTACTTATAAGGATAATTTTCCATTCAACAACCCTTTTGTGATTCTTTTTAATATTATGTGCATTGTTTTATATTTTTAGAACTCTATTATCTCTTACTATTCTACTGCACTATTAAAGAAAATCATTCTTCCAGGTACTTATCTTAATTTTACTTATCATTATGATTTTCACTAAAGACATGATGAAAAGTTGTACCATGTAACTGAAAGAAATTTCTCTACTTGGTATAATATATTATTTAGTGTGCACTTATTTCCCTCTGTGATGCTGTTGAGACAAGAACTTATCACTGTAGCCCCAGTAATAATAAAGTAAACTTCCTGCTTTAGTTCTTTCTACCCACCCCCCTACACTCAAACATTGGGAGAGATACAATCTACCAGGCTTTTCTTTGGACTCTTTTCCTTCTGTTTGTTTTACCCAACTCTGATGTGTTAATTTCTGTTTTATATTTTACTTTCTATAGAAATTTTTTGATTCAGCAACATGGTTCTCTGTCAAGGAATCATATCTGAAATGCAGACATGACACACACTTTTAATCCCTTTGACTGGAATAACTTCCTCTAATCCCTCTGCCTGGAATACAGATATACCTTTAGTATGTGTCTTTAACCATAAACAATGAAGTCTAATTGAGGGGCCGACAAAGTGAAAAATAGGAGAAAGATTTGAGAGAATGAGGTACAGATAAGATGTGCCCAACTCTCAGGAGGATAGAAAAGAGCAGAGAGAAGGAGAGGGAGAGGGAGAGGGAGAGGGAGAGAACACAACTGAATTCTGTTCTGTTCAGTTCAGTTTGATGTAACTGAGCTCAATTCAGTTTGAAGCAGGGGTTGAGGAATTTCAGTTCATGCAGTTTCCAAGCAGAACTATTCAGTCAGAAGCCAAGAGAAGCCAAGTTGAATCACTCAGTTTGGAGTGGAGTTGGGGCTAAGTGAGCTGAGTTGAACCAGCCAGTCAAAGTTCAGAAAGAGCTAGAAAGAATGGGTTTATTCAGCAGTAATCCTTGAAGGCTGAAAGATTCTAGGACTACCTATATTAGCAGACAAAGGCAGAATCTGGAGGCTGCAAGGCCAGGGTTTGCAGAAGAGTAGACTGTATGACGGGGAGAAGCTTTCAGGCCTAGGCCCAGGGATAGTTAGACAGACTCTGGGCACCATTTGATCCCTGTGTTGGCACAGCTTGGGTACAGCTCTCATCACTGCATCTAAGAAAATAAAAGTGACATTTATATTTACAGGTTTTTTCTTAGAAGCCTGCTTGTTTTCTACTGAGAGACTGAAAGGGGGTGGATCTGGATGGGAGGGGAGATGAGGAACTGGGAGCAGAGAGGGGGAACTATAATCAAGATTATTATGTGACAAAAAACTATTTTCAATAAATGAAAATGATAGTTAAAAATTAGAATATAATGAAATATATTAATGCTATATTTCTTCATCTCTACTGAATTGAATCTTTATATCTATTAGAAAGGCATATAATGGCAGGTAAATTTGGGATGAGAGATATAGGATCATCTGTATTCTGAGCACTGATACTTTCTATGATGAGGTCAATTATGCCCCAAAAACTCATTATAAATTCAAAATATTTTATTTTACATATATTTTTATTGTTTATTCTATTTATTCATATTTCAAATTTTATCCCCCTTCATAGTTTCCCATCCACAAACTCCCCTATACCATCTCCCCTTGCCCCTGCTTCTATGACGGTGCTCCCCCTCCCACCCATCGACTTCAGCCTTATAGCCCTAGCATTCCCCTATGCTGGCATATCCAGCCTTCACAGGACTAAGGGTCTCTCCTCCCATTGATGCCAGATAAGGCCATCCTTGGGTACATGTGCAGCTGGAGCCATGGCTTCCTCCATGTGTACTCTTTGATTGGTGGGTTAGTCCCTGGACGCTCTGAAGGTCTGGTTGTTTGATAATATTGTTCTTCCTATGGGGTTGCAGTTCTCCTTCAGCTTCTTCAGTCCTCCCCCTAACTCCTCCATTGGGGTTCCTGTGTTCAGTTCAATGGGTGGCTGCAAACATCCACATCTGTACTGGTCAGGCTCTGGCAGAGGATCTCAGGAGAGATCTATATCAGGCTCCTGTCAGCAAGCACTTATTGACATCAGCAATAGTGTCTGGGTTTGGTGGCTGCAAAGGGGATGGATCTCCAGGTGGGACAGTCTCTGATTCACACTTTGTCCCTTTATTTCCTTTAGACAGGAGCAATTCTGGGTTAAAATTTTTGAGATGGGTGGGTGGCCCGATACATCAACCAGTGGCTGTGCCTAACCTCTGCATATGGTCTCTACAGGTTCTCTCTCCCTTTTGTTGGATATTTCAGATAATGTCATCCCTGCTGGGTCCTGGGAACCTCTTGTTTTCCTGGTATCTGGGACTTTCTGATTGCTACCCTCAGTTCCCCATCCTCCATTGTTACATACCTCTGTTCAATTTCCTGACCCTCAGTACATCTCCCTCATCTCCTCACACACTAGATCCTGCCCTCTTCCCTCCCCTTCCTTCCAAGTACCTCCCACCCTCTACCTCCCTTGATTATTTTGTTCCCCCTTCTACATAGTACTGAAGCATCTGCACTTTGGTCTTCTTGAGCTTCTTATGGTTTGTGAATTGTATCATGAGTATTCCAAGCTTTTTTCCTAATATCCACTTATCAGTGAGTACATACCATGTGTGTTCTTGTGTGACTGGGTTACCTCACTCAAGATGATATTTTTCTAGTTCCATCCATTTGCCTAAGAATTTCATGAAATCATTTTTTTTCTTTTTTTAAATTTTTTTATTTTTATTTTTTTATTTTTATTTATTTTCTATATTCTTTGTTTACATTCTAAAAGCTTTCCCCTTTCCCAGACCCACCCCATACATCCCATAAGTCCTCTTTTCTCCATCCATTCTCCTATCTTTCCCCCTCCCTTTTCTCTGTCCTGGTACTCCCCTGCAATGCTGGATCAAGCCTTTCCAGGATTAGGGCCCTCTTCTTCCTTCTTCATGGGAATCATTTCATATGCTAATTGTATCTTCAGTTTTTAGAGCTTCAGGGCTAATTAATATCCACTTATCAATGATTGCATTCCATGTGTATTCTTTTGTGATTGCATTACTTCGCTTAGGATGATATTTTCCAGTTCCCTCCATTTGCCTAAAAAATTCATGAGTTCATTGTTTTTAATTGCTGAATAGTACTCCATTGTGTATATATACCACATTTTCTGTATCCATTCCTCCATTGAGGGATATCTGGGTTCTTTCCTGCTTTTGGCTATTATAAATAAGGCTGCTACGAACATAGTGGAGCATGTGTCCTTATTACATGCTGGGGAATCCTCTGGGTATATGCTCAGGAGAGGTATAGCAGAGTCCTCTGGAAGTGTCATGCCCAGTTTTCTTAGGAACCGCCTGACTGATTTCTAGAGTTATTGTACCATCTTACAATCCCACCAGCAGTGAAGGAGTGTTCCTCTTTCTCCACATCCTTGCCAACACCTGCTGTCTCCTGAGTTTTTAACCTTAGCCATTCTGACTGTTATGAGGTGAAATCTCAGGTTTGTTTTGATCTGCATTTCCCTAATGGCTAATGATATTGAGCATTTCTTAAGGTGCTTCTCAGCCATCCGAATTTCTTCAGGCAAAAATTCTTTGTTTAGGTCTGTACCCCATTTTTAATAGGGTTATTTGGTTCCCTGGGGTCTAACTTCTTGAATTCTTTGTATATATTGGATATTAGCCCTCTATCGGATGTAGGGTTAGTGAAGATCTTTTCCCAATTTGTTGGTTGCCGTTTTGTCCTTTTGACGGTGTCCTTTGCCTTACAGAAACTTTACTACAGAGCAATAGTGTTAAAAACTGCATGGTATTGGCACAGGGATAGGCAAGTGGACCAATGGAATAGAATTGAAGACCCAGAAATGAATCCACACACCTATGATCACTTTATCTTCTACAAAGGAGCTGAAAACATCCAGTGGAAAAAGAGCCTTTTCAACAAATGGTGCTGGCTCAACTGGAGATCAACACGCAGGAGAATGCGAATTGATCCATTCTTATCTCCTTGTACTAAGCTCAACTTCAAGTGGATCAAGGATCTCCACATAAAACCAGACACACTGAAACTAGTAGAAAAGAAACTGGGGAAAACCCTTGAGGACATAGGCACAGGGGAAAAGTTCCTGAACAGAACACCAATAGCTTATGCTCTGAAATCATTGTTTTTAATAGCTGAGTAGTACGCCATTGTGTAGATGAGAAACATATGTTGTTTCCAGCTTCTGACTATTATAAATAAAGCTATGAACACAGTGGAACATGTGTCCTTGTTATGTGTTGGATTATCTTTTTGGTATATGCTCTGGAGTGGTATAGTTTGGTCCTCAGATAGTACTATGTCCAGTTTACTGAAGAATTACCAGACTGATTTCCAGAGTGGTCGTCCTCCACCAGCAACGGAGGAGTGTTCCTCTTTTTCCACATCCTTGCCATCATCTGCTGCCACCTGAGTTTTAGATCTTAGCCATTCTGACTGCTGTGAGGTAAATGTCTTTAGTCCATTTGCCCTATATAAGCACAGGAGCTTAGCCCGGTTCACCTGCATGCTCAGAATATTTCATTGGTGTATCATTGAACAAAATCAGCTAGAACAAAGTCCATTTTATAACACAATGTTCAATGTCCAATTTGCCTTATTAAATTTTGCATTGAAAGTAAACATCTTTCCCCCAAAGACTAACAATTGACAAACATGGCCTCATACAACTAAAAAACTTCAGTAAAGGATGCCCTCATTCAAATGAAAAGACAGCCTACAGAAAGAAAAAAGCCTTTGTTAGGTATTTGCTTAATAGAGGATTGGCACATGCAATATGCAAAACACTTAAAACATTAAACAATGAAAAATATTTAGATTTCATATTCTTACATATTTATGTATATATTTTTAAATATCCTTAGCCACTAGAGAATGCAAACTGAAACTACTTCTATATTTTATCTTACTCCAGTCAGAATGGCTAAAGTTAAAAAACAGTACAAAACAAAACATCACATTCTGTTTCTTGGGTAGCAGTGGCAGAATGTGTTAGTATTAATACCTTTAACAAAGGAATTTGCCAATTATGTACATAATTACCTTTTGTATGTATGTGTACACACACACATACACACACAGATATACACACACAGGTCTTTGTGAGTCAATCTCATGTAATTTCTAGTATATAATATACATTTTAATAACTACAGTTCATATATTATACTTCACTTGAAACTTTTAACTTTTTTTTCTTTTTTCTTTTTCTTTTCTTTCTTTTTTTTTTTTTTTTTGGTATTTTCAAGACAGGGTTTCTCTGTATAGCCCTGGCTGTCCTGGAACTTACTGTGTAGACCAGGCTGGCCATGAAGTCAATAATTTGCCTCCCTCTGCTTCCCAAGTGCTGGAATTAAAGGCATGTGCCACCATGCCTTTACTATGGAGTAAAGCTAGTGCCACTACCAGGAGTCTCTGCTAGTGCTTGATAAATACGGAGGGGGACACACTCAGCCAGCTATCTAACTGAGCACGGGGTCTCCAATGGAGGAGCTCGAGAAAGGAGCCAGGGAGATGAAGGAGTTTCCAGCGCCATTGAATGAACAATGATAAGAGCCACCCAGTACTCCCAGAGCTTCCAGGGACAAAGCCCTCAACCAGAAAATATACATGGTGCTACCCATGGCTCCAGAGACATAGGCAGCAGAGGATGGCCTTGTTGGACATCAAAGGGAGGAGAGGCCCTTGGTCCTGGGAAGACTCAATGTGGCAGGACAGGGAAGTGGGAGAGGGTTGATTGGGGAACAGGGGGAGGGGAGATGGGTTATGGAATTTTCTGGGGCGGGTGAGGGGACCAGGAAAGGGGATAACATTTGAAATGTAAATAAAGAATATATTTAATAAAAAAAGATGAAAAAATTTTTTCAATTTTTTTAAATTTTCTACCCTCTATTCCTTTTAAACCCCATTTACAAAAAACTAAATACTGTAAGGTTCAAAATGTAAATGACACTAAAGACCACAGTTCTTTCTTTACCTGGCTTACTAAACATAGCACAATGACTTCTGTGCTATGCTGACATGATGTGTCTGTCATATGTTATGTGACATGACATGTGTCATGATGACACACAAAACAAAATTTTCCATTTTAAGCCTAAATAACAATCAATTTTGTTGTGGTACATTATTTTCTTTAACCGTTTTTTTCTGTAGTAAAAACTTTCTGCTCGTATGCCATTGCTGTTGTGAGTACCATGTTAGAAAGAAAGAAGTAAAAGTAACCTTTTGTTTCGGGAAATACTAAAAAACCCGGCAAGTTCCCAGGCCACAATCATCTGCTCTCTGTCCTGGGGCTGGCCTGTCTGTTTTCATCTCATGGAGACTCTCTGACTCAGCGCTCCAAAATCTCCCTACCCAGCTAGCTAAGTTTCCACTGCCATGCCAGCCCCATACTTCAAACCGCCGATGGCCTTTGCAGGGCAAATCTAGCAAACCCACGCTTTGCTGCTATGCAGTTCCCTCTAGAACCCAGTCAGACTGCCAGTGTGAAGGAAAAAACCACACAAAATTAGTTCAGAAGCAATTTTAACTCAGTCTCTGGACAGAACAATTAGAATCCTAATCTTGTAATCCATATTAAATCTAAATCCCTCAGTGGCAAATCCTGGCAGATCGGCCTCAGAAACCCAAAGACTTTAGCAGCTACATCTTGTTCTCTCCTATCCCTGTCTAAAAACCCTTACTCCCTCCTGCTTCTTCTCTTCTCTGTACAACCCAGAAGTCCAGAATACTTGCCCAGTGATTGGTTTCTTTATTCATTAGGGGGAAGGTTCACAAGAAGTCACCTGAGTATGTAACTCATTCCTTGTTCCAGAAAACCCCTTCTGGCAAAAGCAGAATTAACATCAAAATACAGGCAGCACTTTATTTTGAAATTTTTATAAGATATTTCCTTTATTTACATTTCAAATGTTATCCCCTTTCCTGGTTTCCCCCCCAAAAGCCCTCTACCCACTTGTTGGTATCCACAATAGTATTTGGGTTTGGTATCTGTATATGGGATAAATCCCCAGATGGGACAGTCTCTGAATGACCTTTCCTTTAGTCCCTTCTCCATACCTTGTCTCCTCCTGTGGGTATTTTGCTCCTCCTTCTAAGAAGGACCGAGGTATCCACACTTGGGTCTTCTCTCTTCTTGAGTTCCAAGTGGTCTGTGAATTGTATCTTGGGTATTCCAAGCTTTTGGGCTAAAATCTACTTATCAGTGAGTGTATACCATGAGTATTATTTTGTGACTGGATTACCTCACTCAAGATGATATTTTTTAGTTCCATCCATTTGCCTAAGAATTTCATCAGTTCATTGTTTTAGCTGAGTAGTACTCCGTTGTGTAAATGTACCACATATTCTGTATCCATTCCTCTGTCGAAGGACATCTGGGTTCTTTCCAACTTCTTGCTATTATAAATAAGGCTGTTATGAAGATAGTGAAACATGTGTGCTTGTTATATGTTGGAGCATCATTTGGGCATATGTACACAAGTAGTAGAGCTTGGTCCTCAGATAATACTATGTCCAATTTCCTGAGGAACCACCAGACAGATTTCCAGAGTGGTTGTAGCAGCTTGCAATCCCACCAGCAATGGAGGAGTGTTCCACTTTTTCCACATCCTCACCAGCATCTGCTGCACCTGAGGTTTTTTTTTAATTCAATATATTTTTTATGTACATTTCAAATGATTTCTCCTTTTCTGGCCCCCCACTCCCCGAAAGTCACATAAGCCACCTTCCCTCCCCCTGTTCTCCCATCTACCCCTTCTCACTTCCCTGTTCTGGTTTTGCCCTATACTGCTACACTGAGTCTTTCCAGAACCAGGGGCCACTCCTCCGTTCTTCTTGTACCTCATTTGATGTGTGGATTAGGTTTTGGGTATTCCAGTTTGGGTATTCCAGGCTAATATCCACTTATTAGTGAGTGCACACCATGATTGATCCTTTGAGACTGAGTTACCTCACTTAGTATGATGTTCTCCAGCTCCATCCATTTGTCTAGGAATTTCATGAATTTTTGATCTTAGCCATTCTGGAATCTCTGGTTTGTTTTGATTTGCACTTTCCTGATAACTAAGGATGTTGAACATTACTTTAGGTGCTTCTCAGCCATTTGGTATTCTTCAGTTGAGAATTCTTTGTTTAGCTCTGTACCCCATTTTTAATAATACATAAGTATCTTTATATGTCTCAGTCAGTAGCTTGTTGGGCCTCTTAGAGAACAACTATGATAAGCTCCTGTCTGTCAGCACACCATAGCATCAGTTACAGTGCCAGGCCTTGGAGCCTCCCCTTGATATAGATTACAAGTTAGACTGGTCACTAGACTACTTTTTCCTCACTCTCTTTTCCATTTTTGTCCCTGCAGTTCCTTTAGGCAGGAGCAATTCTGGGTCAGAATTTTTGACTGTGGGATGAAAACTCCATCCCTCCACTTGATGCCCTGCCTTACACCTGCAGGTGGAGTTCCCTCTCCCCCCTGTTGGACATTTCATCTAAGGTCCCTCCCTTTAAGTCCTGAGAGTATATCACCTCCCAAGTCTCTAGAACTTTCTAGAGAGTTCCCCCAACTCCCACCCCTCTAGGATGCATATTTCCATTTATTCTGCTGGCCCTCAGGGCTTTGCTTTTGCTCCCCTCTTGGCCCACCTTATATCTGATCGTGTTCCTCTTTTCCCCTCCACCTCCCCTCTCCCACCCAGATTCCTTTCTCCCTCTGTCTACTGTGATTGTTTTCTTCTCTCATCCAAGTGACATTGAAGTATCATCCCTTGGGCCCTTCTGCTTATTAACCTTCTTGAGTTCTGTAGATTGTATTCTAGGTACTCTGTACTTATTTGGCTGATATCAACTTATTTATGAGTATATACCATACTTTAAGAATAAAATACCAAAAATTATTTTCTAATTTAATTATGTTTAAATCAATTCAATTATTAGTGAATTGGTCATGAACATTTTAATTACCTATACAATATTGCATTATTTCACTAGTGGAGCTTCCCACGAATACTAGTTTAGTAATAGTATGAATGTGTATTAGTATAAATACTTTTATAATATTAGGATTTGTTTAAACATTTTTGTGAGTTGCATTTTGTTACCCTTTTACTTTAGAGCCGTAATTACTACATTATTATCCATATCTATCCAAGAATATCTGAGATGTTGCTTGGCTGCAATTACTCTTTGGAGATAATAAACAGAATATTAAGGTTTTTATTATTCTGTATTTTTCAAGATATTTAATAGAAGGAATTAAGCTAATTATTACATATTTGACATACACTTATTTAGAACACAACTTTAGAAGTTCAAAGCTTATGAATAGCAAATTAATAATTTAAGTATAATGAATGCATATTGAGAAGTCAATGACATAAATACAATTATTTTTATGTGAAATTCTTTAGGAAAGTATGTCATGCTCATACACTATAATTCAATAAATATATGCAAAAAACAATAAAGAAGATGTGGAATTTATGGAACAAATTGATAGACATATTGATAAATTTTCCAGACACTTATAGACATTGTTATAAATGAATTCAAAAGATTACATTTTTAAATTAAAATAAATATAAAGTGATTTCTATTTTTATGAGGGTGTCTGACCCAGAAAAATGTGATAAGTGCTTAAAATCAAATATTATATTATTCTAAATCATGTATTTGCTCAGTATTACAGATCCACTTCTTTGTTTATTTTATTTTATAGGAATAAACACAAACTTAATCAAAAGAAAGGAGTTTACAATGTAACAAAGAGATACTATTTCCTAATAGATGTCTGTACCCTATAGAAGTACATCTGTTAGGAACATGGGTAAAACATCGCAAAATGGAAAGATTCATCCTGCAATTGGTGTCTTGGAGAAGACTGACAAAGCAATTGGATTTTTTCCCATATTTTAGACTATCTAATTTTACAAACATAGTAACTTATCCTTGCCTGTAGAAAAAAAACCATTGCATTAGTCACTGATATTTTGACTTGATCCTTGTTTAAAGAAAACATAAAGACAGTTGATTGTTCATTTTCATTTTTTTAATTTATAAGCTACATGCTTTCAATGATAGTAGATAATAAGTTTTATCCTGAGGATGAAGCCAATCTATCTGAATGTAAGATTTAAATATTTCTTACTATTTAAAACTGTTGAACTTGTTCAAAACTTAAATTGTTAAACTCTTCATTATCTTTTAATTTCACAACCATAAAAAATCTTTTTGATAAAGGTCTATAGAGTTCCTATTGTATGTTGAAACCTTAAATTATTTTTCCAAAATGTAGTAATTTATGAAACTTCAAAATCAAAGAATTGGCTGTGTGTTAACTCATAAATGTGTAGAACCATGTGTGTTCTTCTCTGATAAGGGATATCTATCTATCTATCTATCTATAGATAGATATCCCATATATATATGTGTGTGTGTATATATATATATACATATATATATGTATATATATTATAAAATACTTGTTCAAACTATATACAGTTTAAAATGTGGATCAACTATGTTATCTTATAAGTGAAAATTTTACCAATTGACAATACCATGGTATTCAAGAAACTCAAAAATCTTATATAACAAAAAGTTGCACAAAAAATAGAGAAAAAATAAAGTAAAATTTATGTAGATGAATGATTTAAAACAGATTTGATAACTATCATACAAGCCAGAAATTTCAGATTCCACTAAGATTTCTGATATATATTATAAATCATAGTACATATAATTATATATAATATACATTATATAAGATAATATTACATATAATCATGCATAATATATAATGATATATAATATTCTAAAAAATATGTTCATTTAAACAATCCAATTCTATCAAAATTGTTTGAACCTTGAAAGAAGTGAAAGACCCAAATATCATACTAGAAAGAAAAATTCTCTTGAGGGTCATAACAAATGATTGACTAAGCACTGTTCTCCTTTAGGACTGGGTAGACTCCTAGAGGACTGTTCAACATGCTAAATCCCATAAGCACATAGGTGTTACCGATTCTGCATATAATTCGCAGGTTTCCTGACATCCCTCAACACTAATACTGAAAGGTCTGTGTCTAGACAACAGATTTTCACCATGATAACATCAAAGAAACATGTATGTATCTTGCTATTTATGAAAATTGTATCATATTATATTTTCTTCTAAAAGCCAGGTATACATTATTATAAATTATAGCATTGGAATTTTATATCCAATAATCTTTCCAAAGGTATTTTCAATCCTCTGCCAATGTGTGCTCTCGCTATCACAAACTTCACTAGCTCCAGGTTTGCTCTGACTGGTTTCCCTGGTTTAGAGATTTATTACTTCTGGCTATCTGTCCCATTCTCCATAATCTATGTGACAGTGTTCCTGGGAAATTGCATGGTACTTCATGTGATTCGGACTGAGCTGAGCCTGCACCAGCCCATGTTCTATTTCCTGGCCATGTTAGCCCTCACAGACCTGTGCATGGGGCTGTCCACTGTGCACACGGTGCTGGGAATCCTTTGGGGCTTCCTTCAAGAGATCAGCCTTGATGCCTGCATTGCACAGTCTTACTTCATTCATGGTTTGTCCTTCATGGAGTCCTCCGTCCTCCTGGCCATGTCCTTTGACCGCTACATTGCCATTTGCAACCCTCTACGCTATTCCTCCATTCTAACCAATGACAGAATCATGAAAATCGGAGTGGCCATCTTATGTAGGAGTTCTATGCTCATTCCTCCAGTTATCATCCGCCTGAAGTTCTTAAATTACTGCCGGCCTCATTTCCTCTCCCACTCTTTCTGCCTGCACCAAGATTTAATTAGAATGGCCTGTGGAGACATCCGTTTCAATAGCATCTATGGTCTAGCTCTGGTGATCAGCAACCTGTTGCTAGATTCAGTGCTAATATTAATGTCATATATTATGATCCTGCACACAGTTCTGTCCATTGCATCCCGGGAGGAGAGAATCAAGTCTTTGCAAACATGTGTATCTCACATCTCTGCTGTTTTGGTTTTCTACATCCCCATCATTGGTCTGACCATGGTCCACCGCTTTGGGAAGCATCTCTCACCGCTGGTTCATGTCCTCATGGGCAACATTTACATCCTTTTCCCACCCTTGATGAACCCCATCATATACAGCATCAAGACTCAACAGATACGAGTGAGAATCCAGAGATTGTTCTTGAAGGGAACCTAAAATCTCAGATCTGCTGTGACTACATTGAAAGTCAGCATGTAGTTTTATAAAAGGTGTAATTCAGTAAGTAACCGTAACTATAAGTATTAGCCACTGTTTAAGGATGCTTTTATGTTGCAAATTTTCTCTTTAGCTGTTTTAAGACATTGTAATTGACTTCTATACTATTGTAGTTAATGTTACAAACTAGGCTATGCAAATAAAAATGTAATGTACTCAGAATCATCTTTTAAACCTGATTTAAACATTTTTAAAATTTTAAGTAAAGATATCATTTCCCACTTTTTAAGGTATTAAATTGATTTATTTATTCATAAAATCTTTATCTAGAAAAGTTTTAAAAAATATAAATCCATAACTTGTGTGGCTACCTGAATATATATTTCTTCTTTTGTTCATTATGAAGCTGATATCTTTAGTTTAAAAGCCTTTTAGTGATAACTATTGATCATTATTTCAATCTATTTTTGTTCATCTAAACAGCATATTTCTTGTATTCACAAAGTCCTGATAATTGGGTCAGTCACTTGGATTGTAAGAAAAGAGAAGCCTATGAGATTGGACTGTTTAGTCAGTTAACAGTCGTTAAATAAACAAAAGAGATAATCTCATTGCTGTGTTGACCAGCACCCCACAGCTTCCAAAGTCCTCACACTACAGAGGGTAACAGAGACACTTGAGACAATACCAGTAATGATTACCATAAGAAGACCACTCAAGTCATATGAAAATATTATTGATTTTTATCTTCTCTCATTTAAATTTTGCCCCAGTGATAGATAATTTTCTAACTTAATATCTCCATAATAATTCTGAGGTAGATATCATTCTTTATTCTGTCAATAGATTTTCAACCAGTCAATGAATGATCTCTCAGTTTTTTTAGGGTGCATTTTATGATGAGATTTGGATGCATTTTCTGCTTTATTTATCTTCAACAACTGGGCTTTCCTGCCTCCCTTGTGTTTCTTTATCTTAAAACTGGTCTGACATTTGCTGAAAGTTAAAAAAAAATTGAACAATAAGCAGGAATCAAAAACATCAAAATTAACCATATATGATAAAGCATGTACCATCTAACCAAAGTTAATGTAACTTTCTTTAAAATAGTTATATAATTTACAATAAAATATAAAATATTATGTAAAATATTGATTCACTAATTAAAAGCAGGATTACAGAGGAATAATTACAAACAACGTGATTATTATAAGTTGTACATATAAAATTTCATGAAAAAGCAGGAATACATATAGGAGAATATTTCTCATCATGAATCTATTGTCATAGCCGAGATGATGACTATTTCTTCCATAGTCCAGTGTTTGCCACATATTACTGAACTCACTCAAATTTACAGCAAATGTTTATTTCTGTCATATAAATTATATAGTACCAGTTTAAATTTTTGGCATCCTTTATTTCACTTACAATAATGTTCTTCAGATAATTAGGATATACATTTAATAACAGCTCAGACTTTAAAATTTTATATATTAATGAAAGCATCACAAAAGAATAAAATTATATTCTTAATAACAATATATACAGAGCATATTTCTTAAAGTCACAACTTATAATTACTAATATTAATCTTCAGTCAATAAGTGTATCAAAAATAATGGTGAGACAACTTAGTTTGTAGTTAACATCTTTGCTCTGGCTGCTATTGTATTTTACTGCATAGTTAATTTTTAATGACTCTTTATTTTAATGTTCTTCATGTTACAAGTCAAGAATTTAAAGTTCTCAAGAAACTTGATGCCATTATTTTTGAGCCAATATTATAATACAACCAATTCTGTAGTAGTAATACTTTCATTTTATTATCTGAAGTTTGCTGCTGAGAACTTTCTGTTTTTACTTGCTTTTGTAGTGCTAACTCTTCTCCAATATTCTCTTTATATAGAATATGTCTAAAACTCCTAACTTTCCTTTAAGAGTCAGCCATACTTTAATTTAATGTTGGCTATGGTAAAATATAAATGAATCAAACAATCTTTCTGTCCATTGGAAGTTAATAATCTGTACTAATGCATCCCTTTCCTCCACAGGTCTCTTTCATTCACTCCTACCTACATCTCTTGTCATAAGCTCCAAAATGAAAGGTCTAGCTCTAGAATACTGTGAGAGGTCCGGGGAAGCCTACATCATAACTTTGGTGTTGTCTAGAATATCTAGTTGACATTTACACCTTTGTTCTCTTTCCTCGATGATAGAATGCTTCTGTGGCCTCTGTTGAACTGTAATAGGCTTTTTCTTCCTGTATTCACTGACTTATTTGTAGCCTTCATCCATAGTCCTCAAGTTTTGAAGCCTGCTTTCTCCCCTTTGAAGACAATGGCATCTATATCAGGAATACTGCATGAATACTCACCAGTTAAAAACCTTCAGAGCTTGTCAAGTTCAGAAGTAGAAAGTGGCCTTGGTTTGTGAGTTTCTCACAGTGGGATGAGGGACTCTGAGGTGTCTTACACTTGAGACGAAGAGAAGCAATGCAGGCCTCTTTCACCCTTTCTCACACTAGTCACGTTACATGGGCCTTGGCACCACATTGCCTCTCTGCCAAGGTTGATATGGTGTGTCAGGGGCTTTTCTTTAGATAGTCAAGAAGAAAATGGGATATTGCCATTTTGTATCATTGATGCACATGAGGTGTCTATCTTCTCATAGCCCAACAGTGTGAACAATGACAATAAATGTCCAGCCAAGCCTGAGAAACTGAACATATGGTCTCCATTTATTCTGTGCCTGCATCTCTTTTCCTCTTTTCATGACAGAAAGATTCTGCTGTGTTCCTTTTCTTTCTGTCTTCAACAGTTTTCTACCTCATTATTGAAGTTTTAGCTTTTATTGTAGAAACTAAAGACAGCTGGACTCTAGAGAAAGGAAAGGAAATCTAATTACATTCAAAGATCAAAATATACTTACAGGTAACAAGTACATGATTGTGTATCAGCTTTATACATAATACATATAAATATGCAGAACATCTGATCCCAATCAGTAGTTTATCATTTTGGTGCTTTCATAATCATGACAATTCTTATTTATAAAGTAAAGCTAAGCAATATTCATATTTATTTTAGTTTTGAGGTTACTATATAATTATATAATTTTTCCTTTCCCTCCTTCAAACCCTTCCATATAATCGTCCTTACTGGCTGTCAAATTGATGCTTCTCTTTTCAATAATTGTTACATGCATGTATATGTCTGTGCATATATATATTTCTGAAATGTTACTGTTTGTACATTTTTAGCAATAAACACTTGATATTGGATAAGCAATTAGTGTTCTCTTCCCTGGTGAAAATGATTTTCCCTTCTGTCAGCATTCCTTAACTGTCTTTACTTCTTCATGAGGATAAGACCTCATGAGTTTTCCCTCAGCCACCTTGGCACGTTGATTGCTGTTGTTTATGTTAAACTCATGTTTGGACAATTGCTTGGTCTGACTGAATGGGTGTGTTTTCTGACATTACTAAGAGATAATGTCTCATGGTAAAATCCCTTATCCTCTCACTCTGACAAGCTTTCTGCTCCATCCTCTGCAATGTTCACCAACCTTTAGATGAAGGAGCTGATTTGCAGATGTATTTATTGGGACTGAGCTCCACAAATCCACCTTATAATTGGTTATAGTTTTCTGTAATGATCTCTGTTTGTCTCTAAGACAAATTTATTTGATGAATGGCAAAACTCACACCTATTTGTAGATATAAGGAAACATTCAGTGGTTATACTGGTTTAATGAGGTGGTGGTTGGAGGTTCTTCTCCAAGATTCACAACATGACTAGTACTTCTAAGTCATTTATAACATATGTAAAATGTCCATCAAATGTATAGCTTTTAAAAGAAATGCTGAGTCAAACATGAGCCAGAATAATTGAAAGCTAAATGCATTTACTACTGTATTATAATAAGTGATTGTTAACACAGAATGTTCACCATGTCACAGTCACTAATATTAGTGTTTAATATGTATGTTTGCAATTAAAAATAAATAGAAAGATAAAATAGCTTCCTATTTTTTTATAATAAACCTTTCTATAATAAAAAACTTAAAATAGGTTTTAAAATGGAAACAGAGGTTTGATTCTTATTAATATAATGCTTAATCATAAGCCCACGTTATATCATAGAAACTATATGTCCTGTAAGTGACATGTTATTTCACTAAATAAAATTATTCAAAGTCACAGGATTCTTGATTCATCACTTTAAAACATCATTTATTTATTTTATGTTTACGAGTACACTATTGCTGTCTTTAGAAACACCAGAAGAGGGCATCTGATCCCATTATAGACAGTTGTGAGTCACTGTGTGGTTGTTGTGAATTGTAACCTGTGGAAGAGCAGCCAGTGCTCTTTTTTTGTTGTTGTTGTTCAATTTTTTATTGATATATTTTTATTTACATTTCAAATGATTTCCCCTTTTCTGGGTCCCCACTCCCCGCAAGTCCCATAAGCCCTCTTCCCTCCCCCTGTTCCTCCATCTACCCCTTCCCGCTTCCCTGTTCTGGAATTCCCCTATACTCTCGCACTGAGTCTTTCCAGAACCAGGGGCCACTCCTCCATTCTTTTTGAATATAATTTAATATGTGGATTATGTCTTGAGTATTCAAAGTTTCTAGGCTAATATCCACTTATCAGTGAGTGCATACCATGATTGATCTTTTGAGACTGGGTTACCTCACTTAGTATGATGTTCTCCAGCTCCATCCATTTGTCTAAGAATTTCATGAATTCATTGTTTCTAATGGCTGAATAGTACTCCATTGTGTAAATATACCACATTTTTTGTATCCAACTGAGCCAACTCTCCAGCCTCTCTGTTTATTACTTTTACTTGTTGTAATTTTATTTTCTGTATAATTTTGACATAGTTGCCAGTAACAAGCTCACTCTGTTTCACCCTTTAAAAACTGTTGCCTTTTCAAATCATTTCCCTGTTTCCTTTTGATACAGATGATGCACATCATAACTTTAACTTTCATGACATATATGTTATAGATTCGTAACCAATGAAGTGATCCAGAATCACTACAGTCTATAAAACTCCATCATTTAGACTCAGAATCCAGTTTTTATCTCTTATGATGATTTATCAGGATTTATTTTCTTCATCTTGAAAAAGAGAAGTAAAAAACAACAACAAATGCAAAAGACTAAAGTAGACATACATATGCATACATACATGTGCATATACTCACACACATAGACACATGTATTCGCATCCTCACACACACAAACATATGCTCTCTCTCTCTCTCTCTCTCACACACACACACACACACACACACACACACAGAGAGAGAGAGAGAGAGAGAGAGAGAGAGAGAGAGAGAGAGAGAGAGACTGCTGCATTCTCTTTGTGCTGGTTCTGAGTAAACCATCCAGTCATTGGCTATCAAACCCCTTCCTGCACCTGGAATCAGAGCCACTCCTTTTGTTTTGTCTCTTAAGTTGCCAATTCAACTGTTCTGAAGGTCAATAGTTTTTAAGAATGTCTGTTGCTGAAGCCTGTTTTAGTAAACAGAACCATTCATATTTTTCCTTTTTTTAAAATCAGCTATATTCTTTATTTACATTTCAAATGATTTTCCCTTTCCTGATTTCCCCCTCCCTGAAAGTCCCATAAGCCCTCTCCCCTCCCCCCTGTTCCCCAATCAACCCACTCCCACTTCCCTGTTCTGGTATTCCCCTACACTGCTGCACTGAGACTATCCAGGACCAGGGGCCTCTCCTTCCTTCTTCTTGGGCATCATTTGATATGTGAGTTGTGTCTTAGATATTCCAAGATTCTGGGCTAATATCCACTTATCAGTGAATGCATGCAGAACAATGCTTGTGTTCTTTTGTTATTGGGTTAGCTCACTTAGGATATTTCCCAGTTCCATCCATTTGCCTAAGAATTTCATGAATTCATTGTTTTTTTGTTTGTTTGTTTGTTTTTAATTAATTATTTTTTATTCGATATATTCTTTATTTATATTTCAAATGATTTCCCCTTTCCAGGATCCCACCTTCCTGAAAGTTCCATGAGCCCTCTTTCCTCCACCTGTTCCCCAATCCACCCTTTCCTGCTTCCTTGTCCTGGTATTCCCCTACACTGCTGCACTGAGCCTTTCTAGGAGCAGGGGCCTCTCCTTTCTTCTTCTTGGGCATCATTGATATGTGAATGGTTTCTTGGGTATTCCAAGCTTCTGGGCTAATATCGGCTTATCAGTGAGTGCATACCGTGTGTGTTCTTTTGTGAATGGGTTACCTCACTCACTATGACATTATCCAGTTCCCCACATTTTCTGTATCCATTCCTTCACTGAGGGACATCTGGGTTCTTTCTAGTCTGGCTATTATAAACAGGGCTGCTATGAACATAGTGGATCATGTGTCCTTATCACATGCTGGGGAATCCTCTGGGTATATAGCCAAGTTGTGGTATAGCAGGGTCCTCCAATATTTGTGGTATAGCAGGGTCCTCCAATAGCATCATTCCCAGTTTTCTCAGGAACTGCCAGACTGATTTCCAGAGTGGATCTACCAGCATGCAATCCCACCAGCAGTGGAGTAGTGTTCCTCTTTCACCACATCCTCACCAGTACCTGCTATCTCCTGAGTTTTTGATCTTAGCCATTCTGACTGGTATGAGGTGAAATCTCAGGGTTGTTTTGATTTGCATTTCCCTGATGACCAAGGATGTTGAACATTTCTTTAGGTGCTTCTCCACCATTCAATATTCCTCAGGTGAGAATTTTTTGTTTAGCTCTGTACCTCATTTTTAATAGGGTTATTTGTTTCTCTGGAGTCTAACTTCTTGAGTTCTTTGTATATATTGGATATTAGCCCTCTGTCAGATGTAGGGTTGGTAAGGATCTTTTCCCTATTTCTTGGTTGCCATTTTGTCCTATGGTCAGTGTCTTTTGTCTTACAGAAACTTTGCAATTTTATGATGTCCTATTTGTTAATTCTTGATCTTAGAGCATAAGCTATTGGTAGTCTGTTCAGGAAATTTTCCCCTGTGCCCATGTCCTCAAGGCTCTTCCCCAGTTTCTTTTCTATTAGTTTCAGTGTGTCTGGTTTTATGTTGAGGTTCTTGATCCACTTGGACTTGATTTTAGTACCAGGAGATAAGAATGGATTGATATGTATTCTTTGAACACTGCCTTCCAGTTGAACAAGCACCATTTGTTGAAAAGGCTATCTTTTTTCCACTGGATGGTTTTAGATCTTTTGTCAAAGATCAAGTGACCATAGGTGTGTGGGTTCATTTCTGGGTCCTCAGTTTTATTCCATTGATCTTCCTGCCTGTCACTGGACCAATACCATGCAATTTTTGACACTATTGCTCTGTAGTACTTCTTGAGGTCCAGGATACTGATTCCCCCAGAAGTTCTTTTACTGTTGAGAATAGTTTTAGCTATCCTGGGTTTTTTGTTATTCCAGATGAATTTGAGAATTGTTCTCTCCAACTCTATGAAGAATTGAGTTGGTCATTTAATTAGATGCTGAAAAAGCATTTGAGAAAATTCAGCATCCATTCATGTTAGAAGTCTTAGAAAGAACAGGAATTCAAGGCCCATACCTAAACATAGTAAAAGCAATATACAGCAAACCAGTAGCCAACATTAAACTAAATGGAGACAAACTTAAAGCAATCCCACTGAAACCAGGGACTAGACAAGGCTGCCTTCTCTCTCCATATTTATTCAATATAATACGTGAAGTTCTAGCTAAAAAAATTAGACCACAAAAAGAGGTCAAAGGGATAGAAATTTGAAAACAAGAAATTAAATTATCACAATTTGCAGATGACATGATAGTATACTTAAGTAACCCAAAAAACTCCACCAGATAACTCCTACAGCTAATAAACATCTTCAGCAAAGTAGTCAGATATAAAATTAACTCTAGCAAATCAGTAGCCTTTCTATACTCAAAGGATAAATAGGCTGAGAAATAAATTACAGAAGTGTCACCCTTCATAATAGTCACAAACAAGATAAGGTATCTTGGTGTGACTAACCAAACAAGTGAAAGATCTGTATGACAAGAACTTCAAGTCTCTGAAGAAAGAAATTGAAGAAGACCTCAGAATATGAAAAATTCTTCATGCTCATGGATTAGCAGGATTAATATAGTAAAAATGGAATCTTGCCAAAAGCAATCTACAGATTCAATGCAATCCCCATCAAAAATGTTCATTTTTAAACCAGATTGGTTTTATCTTTACTTATGGGGATATGTCTTTGTGTGTGCTTATCCCAGTGTATATGGGTACTGGTGGAGGGTGCTGGACCTTTTGGACTTACAGACAGCCTTAAACCATTTAACATGGGTGCTGGGAACCAAGTTCAAGTACTCAACAAGAGTAGAATGTGCTCTTCATCTTTGGATCATCTCTCTAGCCTCTTTTACCTGAAACTACACTAACATGGATATTCAAAAAATACTGAAAACAAACTTAGGGAAACATTTAGACCAAAATGATCAGTAGTCATGTAAAACTGAAACAATAATTGTAAGTTTAATTTCTCTTCTTCATTGTGAACATTTAAAACAAAATTTAAATCTTATCTATCAAATTTGTTAACAGAAAATTTGTAACAGAATTTAAGCATTTCTGTTAATATATTATTTCAAAGTTCCTCACTAATAGGTAAGTTAAGATGCCTAACACATGGCATGACGCCATGTACTATATTATAAAAAAAAAAATAGCAAGTAGGCATTATTATTTTGCTGAAGTCTCATAATAGAATGTCATGTCAAATATGTTATTTTTGCTTGATTTGATAATTTACTTGGTAGCATTGATGGCAATTAGCTAAGAAATTAATTTTAGTGATATGAAATTTATGCTAATATTAAAATAATTTTGTCTTAAAAATTTGTTTTTACTAAAGTCAAATATAAACCCATACAGATTCGTTGATCAGGATTAATGGCTCTGTAAGGAAATACATATTACAATTGGCTGGGCTAAACTAATTCAACTATTCTCTATGTATGTACTTTGCATTTTTGTACAATAGAGAAATTGAGAGACGGTAACTAAAACACACACAATTACAAATTTTGAACAATTACATAAAGGAAAATATATTAAATAGAGATGTAAATAGATATGATAAAATATTTTGACTTCATGAGTTCTGTGTAACATTATTATTCATTACTTGATTATAATATGTAGTAAATAATAATAATAATACTGACGTGAACCAAAGACCCATTAAGAATTTTACATTGTCTCTTTTACTACAAATTGTATTTTTTATCATGTTACCAAAATATTTCCACAATAATTTCAGTGCTCTTAACTTTTATAGATTTATGGAAAAACTGAAAACCTAAGCTATTTTATGTAAACATGGTTTGTATTATGTCAACAAATTACCTTGTTCAATGAAAAAAACTGAACAAATCTCTCCTGAATTTGCTTTGTCTTAACTCCATAAATGATGGGGTTGATGGAGGGTGGTAGAACCACATAGAGGTTAGCAAGGAGGATGTGAACATGCAATGGTATGCTGTCACCTCCAAAACGGTGAGCAAGGGAAGAAAAGAAAACTGGTGTATAAAACAACAGGATGACACAGATGTGGGAGCCACATGTACCTAGAGCCTTGACTCTGGCATCTTGGGAAGGTATTCGATACACAGCACAAAGTATGAGAGCATATGAGAAAATGATAAGTACTACGTCTAGACATATGGAAAATAGAGCTACAACTAATCCATAGTAAATATTGACTTTGATGCTGCCACAGGCCAACCTGGCAATACCCATGTGTTCACAGTATGAGTGATAAATGATGTTCCTCCCACAATAGGTGAGCCTATAAACAAGAAAGATCAGGGGGAAGCAGATGAAGAAACTTCTAGTCACAGATGCAATGCCCATCTTGATGATGACAGATGGGGTTAAAATGTTTGTGTATCTTAGTGGATAGCAGATAGCAACATAACGGTCAAATGCCATGGAGAGTAATATACCAGACTCTGTCACAAAGATGAAGTGGAGGAAAAACATTTGAGACACACAGTTAGCAAAAGAAATGCCTCCAGCCTGGAACCAGAAGATTGCTAATACCTTTGGAATGGTCACTGTGGACAAGAAGATATCGGCCAGGGCCAACATAGATAGGAAAAAGTACATGGGCTCATGAAGACTATGCTCAGTGGAGATCAGCAATATTAGGAATGTATTCCCAGCAACAGCTAGTATGTACATAGTAAAGATGGGGATGGAGAGCCAAATGTGTGCATCTTCTAGTCCTGGGATCCCAATCATGGTATACCAGATGTCTCTGAGATTGGTGTGATTTAAAGATGTTAATGATGTCATCTTTTACTCTCTTTTCTGATACTAGAAATATTGATGGAAAAAATCATGAATCATGGTTATCTTTGGCTTCATTTCTTGAGAAAGTAATTCAGAAATGACTTGAGAAAGATTTATCAAAAAAGAAAAATAATAAACTAGGCAATGTTTCAATCAATCATAATACATAGATAACAAAAAGGAACATTTTATGAATGGAAAAATAAACCTTAATTTTATGACACTTGTAATAATGGCAATGGTGAAGTCTGTAATAATTGTACAAAACATATTTGTTTGACATGGAGTCTAGAAACTGTTCTCAAAACTACTATGCTAGCATCAAAATGAAGTCTAATTGATGATTTCTAATATTTCTCATATTTCTCTTTTCTGGAATTTTTGAGATGGATACTATTTTTTGAGTCAGGATACTATTGTGGTCTTTTGGAAGATGAGCTTGAGACTGCTGTCTTACACCACTTGGCCATCCTGACTTCCAAGGTTATAATCATTTTGATAGGAATATTATTGAGTCAATGACAACAAAACTCACATACTTTAATGTGCAACACATCATTGAGGAGTTTGCTCCTTTTTATTCTTTTATTAGTTTCTATGAAATAAAATTAAACCAAGGCTATAGGTAGTCCTCACTGTGTAATGCCACATTAGCTTAGCATTTTGATTTCACAACTATGCTCTTATATTTCATGATTGTAATCTGTATGTATTTCTGCTAAACAGCCATTATCCCTGTTCTAACTCAGCACAACTTGTCTTTCTTATTTGCTAATATCATATGTATACCATATATCCCACATTCCATGTTTTTCAAATTTTATGCATTCTACTGTGTGTTCTTATTTTAATATTGACATGTTAATTTTACTTGATGACACATTTCCTTGATACTAGTATTATTATCTCTCTCATTAATCAATGTCATCATATTGTTGTATAAGAGTTGAAATAAAAATTATATCAAGTTACCATGAGAAAAATTCAAAAAAAAAATAATGAAAGACAAGTCATTTTGAGTTGGTGTTAGTAACATAAAATTGCAAACAGTAGAAGGTTACCAGGTAGGTAACTGTAAAAAGAATCATCACTCAAGTATAGCAAAACATGGGGGAAATAAATTAATATCAGGAATTTTTTTCTTTTAGTTTAGGTCAGAGGAATGAGGTATTCATGAGTTGAAGGACCAATACAATTAGACAGCTATAGAATTAAAATTCTGTCATTGTAAAAGAAATTCAATGAAAGTAGTTTTTGTACTTCTATTGAGACAAAACAAAATTCAGAAAATTACAATGGACCATATGGAAGATTTCAAAAATCTTTATATTTGATCCACATGTTAATACAACAAAAGCAAACACTAACTTCAAAATGTTTTTTTAAAATAATATAGCTTCTGAAAAAGATAATAGTGATTTTAAAAGTGTTGTGCAGCACAAGCACATGTCAGTGAATCTTTATGTGTTACAAAAGTTCTAGACAACATGATACGGAAGATGTCTTTTTCTGAGGCAATTTCAAAGCCCAAAATTGTCTCGAATTAATCGTCCTTTCTTGGCTTTCCAAATACTGAGATGATAGGAGTTTACATGCCTAAAAGATTTTATTTTAGTAGGACTAAAGACATTTCAGTGAGAGAGATTGTACAAGTTAATCTAAGAGATAGGAGTTTTCTCACTTGAATAGTTGTTCCCTTCAGGATCCAGGAAGAGTTCAGGATAAAGACAATGGGTTTCATCACAGTAGAAGCACAGCTTTATTGCAGTTAGAGGGTATACTGGATGGTAAATGACTCTGCAAGATGGTAGCAATACACATGAGAAAGCAGGTTTCGTTAAAAGACACTTACCCTTACTTTTTGATAGTATTGACTGTACATAATTCCAGGTCTTGATCTTTCCAATCTGTTCCATTTTGTGATCTATAATCAAGCTTCTACAATTATAACTTCATGTCTTGCACTCACCTTTATAATGTATACTCAAAGTATTACATTTCTAAATGTGTATTCTTATTAAATATATCTCTGAGGGACACAAAGCATTTTATCATAGAGAATGGCTTAGATAACCAGTGGTTATAAAACAGAGATGGAATGGTACTCACACTACTTATTTGGGTTCCATTTTTTATCCCATTCATTAAGTCCTGACCTAGGAATCATCAATATACTGTAATGCACATCATTTCACTTTTCTTTCCAATAATCAGTGATTGCCCTGATCAAGAAAATAGTCCACAAAAGGCTTTGGAATCTCCTGATTATGCAACTAGCCAGGAGAAGCCATAAACCACCATTAACGAATCTGTATTATACTGTAAATCCCATTATGCATGGACTTGTTACTTAAATGTAGATAAATTTAACTTTTCATCCTTTTTCTGATTATATCACTTCAAAACACTTGCCTCTGCTTAACATCTCATTTTACTTTTAACCTGCATCAAAACTATGCTATCTCTAAAAACTTATCATACAAGTGCAAGAAATGTAAAGTGAAGAGTCCAAATATTAAAATACACCTGAGAAATTCTGGAAATGCCAGACCTTTCTTTGCTGGAACTCAGGCTTCCTTACCCACCACACCAAGGTCCCTTATGTGTTTTTATTTCATTTCTGTATTAAATTTATGAGTAAGGCTTCTGTTGTACTTAATTTTTAAGGGAGCAGATATAAAAGAGAGAACTGAAAGTAATAAAGAAAAGCACACAGAAAACTGGGGTAAAGGGCTTAGAATCTAAAACCATGACAAGTAATCTTCACAGAGATACCTATCCAGCAATTGAATAGTGATGGAGTTATCAATAACCTTATGTTTGTCTGCATCCATATTGGAAATTGTACACCCAAAACAGTCTTAGCTAATTATCCCTCATCAAAAAACATCTGTTTGAAATGGTATTTCAATGACACCTTGATTGGATCAAAGAATATTTTCTGACCTCTGCAAAACTATATCTGTTGATAGTACATATAACTTCAATAGTAAAAGATAGACTTCTCTCTCAAACCTTGCTTCATTAGAACAGCTTTCATGGTAAAATATATTATGAAAAGGCATGAGGTGACAGACCCACAGTATCTCTAATTTGAATCAGGATGCTCTTAATCTAAGGTATTAGAAAATATCCTATGAAGGCAGCAACCACCAATTCTTCAATTGCATGTTGTTACCTCCTCTATGCTATAACTCAGGGTTCTGTGAGATAAGTTGTATCTCCTTAATCTAGGCACCCAGGACTCACCTCAGGACTTTTACACTGCCAAGGGATTCAAGACTCAGTGGAGTTGAGGAAAACCAAGAAAGTTGTATAGTCCCAAGTGTTTTATAGTGTTTAGTTAAAGCAAACAATCAACCAATTTAACAAATTAACTGAAAACCAAAGGCACATTGAATGTGTAGTGTGAGAATAACATCATTCTGAGACAGTATGTTGGACAGACTCACAAAAACTCTATCAAAGGAAACAACCTACATTATGGCTTCTCTAACAAAAAGATTAAAAAGCATCCAGATAATGTTGCAATTACTCTCATAGTATGGAGTGTTTAGGGTCCTGGCTCTCTAGTTATTTGTGCATACAAATACAAAGAATTAGCATCCTCAAAATTGAAATAATGTTGTACACATCCCTTGGTGCTCCTTGTTTTCCCCACTCATTCACACTCAGTGCTTAGGTCTTCTTAAATTCTCAGCAATGATGGTGGTGACCAGAGAAATTCTCTTCTTTATAAAAATTTCCAGTACTGAATAATTTCTAAGTGGATATGAACTATATTAATAGACACTAATAGGTACATTTCATCTGTTGAGTTATTATTGTTAGTTTTGAATACACATATTTGGATTTTGAAAATATGCATTGTGAACTAATAATTCTGTGCATCCTTGTCCATTGATAACTGCTATCTAGAGTTAGACACCAGTCACCATAACACTCTGTCAATGCCTCTGCAAAAGAAAAGTCTTAAACTATTACCATCAGTGATGAAACACTATAATCAGAAAGCTAAACACACATTCACAATACAATGATAGTAAGAAAATCTAGAGTCTTGCACATTTTATTGGGTGAATTGGATATTTGATGGACTATATAACATGATAATAATTGCATTTCAAAATATACCACAAGATGAAAACTGGAATAGCTACCTATATTATCACAAAATAATACAATGTTAGTGTAATATATCTTTCTTGTAAAAGAGATATTAATAGAGTATTTACTTTTAAATTTATTTTTGCTAAAGTCTTTCCATAAACATTTCTACAATATAAATGATATTTTATTTGTTCTTTAATTTTATGGAAGCATTACTCACTTCTCTGTAAATGTTTTAAAGCTTTATTTCTGAATAAGGGCTTAATTACAACGTCTCCTGTGACAATTCTACCACAGCACAGTTTAAAGATGCATTCTTAACAAATATACTTAGGACATTCCTGAAATTACTCTTTAGTTCACCACCATCCTCAGTGCTGTGAGTATGTAGAAACATTAGAGAATTACGTGTGTTTGTTACATCTTGTTTAAGTGACTCTTTGGGGTCTCTCAATTTTTATTCACTTTGTTTTATGCCCTGGCATCCTGTCATGACATTTATTTCCTAATGAGTATTTGTTATCACTGTTATTGATTGTAAGTATGTAAATGGTTAGAATCCTGCAGTCCACACTGTCAGCTACAATGATCAAGAGGGGAACTGATCTTTTCTCATTTATTTAGAGAAAAACAAATTTGATTAATTTTAATAGTTTAATTCACACATGAATTCTCTCTATTTTATACTCCTGTTCTGACTCTGAATATTTCAATGTTGCATGTTCTAGTATTGCCTAAGAAAGGAAGAGAAACAAAGATTTCTTTCTAGAAAATTTAGCATTAATGAAATTCAGACTAGTTTTTAATTCATAGTAAAATAATATACAAATTATTTTCACTTTATACTTGGCACTCTTTGGATTATTATGTAGCTCATTGTATTTAAGTTTTCAAATTGCAGAATGGGTGTACTCATATACATTTTTCATATATAAATAGGTTGCAGCTAAATATTCAAGAGCTCAGGAAGGGCAATAGGACCATAACTGAACCAGATCTAAAATTCTCATCTTGAACTTAAAACATCGATGATCAGAGTCTAAGCCATGGTACTAACACAAAATTTAAACTTTCTCTGAAGTATAGTATCATCTTTTCCTGATTTATACAAAAATAAAGGATGAATATCTTACAGGTTGATATGGCATTTTTACTTTCAATTGCTTGGTCTGAGACTATGGGCCCTATTTTCAGTTCTCTGGGGAATGTTAAAAGTGACCTGAATATGGAAGAGACATTAAGCCATCTTCAGAAAACTAAGAACTCAACATTATCCCTTTTACTCCAAAATGACTGTCATTCTGATTTTAATGCTACCATGACATAAGATTTCAGGAGCAACTTCTGATGGTCTTTAGTTATTTAGTTTCTATAAATAACATTAAGATCAAGCTTACACGATTATATCAAAAACATGCCTTAGTGAAAGAAAACATCTGGAAAAACCTGTCTTGAATTTGCTTTGTCTTCACTCCATATATGATAGGGTTGAGAGTAGGGGGTACCACCACATAGAGGTTAGCAAAAAGAATGTGCACGTGACGTGGTATGCTGTGGCCCCCAAAACGGTGAGCAAAAAAGGTAAAGAGAGAAGGTGTATAGAACAGAAGGATGACACAGACGTGGGAACCACACGTACCCAGAGCCTTGAGTTGGGCATTTCGAGAAGGAATTCTAAATACTGTATGAAGTATAAGGGTGTAGGAGATGATGATAAGCACAATGTCTAGGCCTATGGAAAATAAAGGCACAGTCATTCCATAGTAAATATTGACTTTGATGCTGTCACAGGCTAACCTAGCAATGCCTATATGTTCACAGTATGAGTGGCGAATGATGTTCCTCCCACAATAATTGAGTCGATAAACTAGAAAAACCAAGGGGAAACAGATGAAGAAGCTTCTAGTCACAGATGCAATGCCCATTCTGCAGATTACTGAAGGTGTTAAAATGGTGGTGTATCTTAGTGGAAAGCAGATGGCTACATAACGGTCAAATGCCATGGCCAGCAGTATGGCAGACTCTGTCACAAACATGAAGTGCAGAAAAAACATCTGAGACACACAGCTAGCAAAAGAAATGCCTCCAGCTTGAAACCAAAAGATAGCAAGAACCTTTGGTGTGGTCACTGTAGATAGAATGATATCAGCCAAGGCCAACATGGAGAGGAAAATGTACATTGGTTCATGGAGACTGTGTTCTGTAAAGATTAGGAATATTAATAGGGTATTGCCTGTTAGAGCCACTATGTACATTGAACAGATGGGGATGGAGAGCCAAATGTGTACATCTTCTAATCCTGGGATCCCAATCATGGTGTACCAAATGTCTCTAAGGTTAGTGTGATTTGAAGACATCATCATCTCTTCTCCGTCCTCAGACACTAAATCTTGGAGCTGAAGGGAAATAGAAATTATACAAATTATGATTGTTTTTATTATATTATTAAGAAATAGCACTTTAAGGACTTACTAAATTAATAATAGTTTGGCACTCATGATTCAGTAATAGCCAGGCAGAGTTTATTAACAGGAAAACACAAACTTGAAAATATATGCTAACAGAGGTAATGATTATACTTAAAGAACCAAACTTTAAATATTAAAGTGAAGTTTAGATACTATACTAAATGTTTTGTTTTTAACATCAAATATGTAAATCCATGGATGTGTAGAAAGTTTCGCATATCACAGCTGGTTTTATTTTGTTGTTTATTACTTGATTCTTAATCAAAATACTCTGTTCTGAAGTTGTCTTTTTAGGAGCCCAATATTACAGAGATTCATGTAAATACTACTCTATACTGTAAACCTTTTCATAAAGCAATGTGTTTTTCCTTATTTGGCAAAATATTCTTAGAAAGTAAAAGTGTCTAAAATCTTTGCTTTGCAGGGTCTTGTATTCACTAAGTGTAACATTAGAAATATGTTCTTGATACATGATCACAGTACTCAATTTTCCAACTAAAGCAATATGTGAGTATTCTTTTAGAGCTAATTCAGAATATATTGTCCTATTATTTTCTAAATCTCACTCTCTTACTCAAGTTTTTTCCACCTATACTGATTCTTTTTTCCCTATTAAATCTTATAGACTGCTCCTTCTGTCCTTCTAGGAAGAACAATAGTATCAATTAACCAGACCGCTAAGAGCTCTCAGGGATTAAGCCACAAACGCAAGAAGGATTCATAGTTCCTACTTCATATGTAGCAGATGACTGCCTCATCTGGTATCAGTGGAAAGGGAGGCTATTGGTCCTATGGAGGCTTGTTGCCTCAGAGAATGGGAATGCTAGAGGGGGGAAGAGATAGTGGGTATATGGGTGGGGGAGCACCCTCTTAGAGGCAAAAAGGGGTGGGGATAGATGGGAGGTTTATGGAATGGAGACCAGGAAGGGGGATAACATTTGAAATGTAAACAAATAAAATGATTAATAAATAAAAAATTTTATAGACTGTGTTTAAACTTTAGTATTTCTCTTTGTTTTGATTTATGATCAAGTATAATCACAGAGAAAGGGGAACTAACTCTGACTTATTTGTCAGAGAGAACAAATTGACAAATAAGTCACAAAAATAAAAAAATTATTGACCAAAAAAATTATTGATCAACTTAGGATCATCTTATGCTGAATAAATAACCAAATATAGGTCATGCATATATTTTATATCAGCGACTTTCCTCAGTGACAAACTTTAATATATGAATGTAAGCAACCACCTTTCAAATTAGGTCAGGACAGGAATACTGGGATACTTTTGTTTTTATAGAATGTGTTTATTGGGAAAATGGCTTACCAAAAAGTTATTTTGGGAAATAATAACAGAGATGAGTAAAAGTCTATCAATAGCATATATAATTTTTCACATGAAGACATTTAGCATAGTAAAAGTTTTGAGAAATAAGGTATCACATTGGATAAGTAAACTGTGACCTTTAAGTTTCAGAGTATGAAAGATCAACTGTTTTGTTTGTTTGTTTGTTTGTTTGTTTGTTTAGTTTGGTTTAGTTTTCTATGTTAATAAACATTTAATTAAATTTTTATTTTATAATACCTGAGGTATTTTTGAGATATTCTACCACCACACATATTATATCAATTGCCTATGAAAGTGTGTCCCTGTTGTCTGGCACCATAGGGTAGGGCACCAACTGGTACTGGCGGGATATGTAAAAATGTATTCCTTCCTCACCTACCTAAGGTATTATCTGAAAGATAATATCTAAGCTGGAAGCCAGGTCTGTGTGGGAGGAAAAGGAACACTAGGAAAGGGCGAGATGGGAGATTCTCTAGCAGACAAGGAGGGATGGACTGCAACGGAGCAGAAAGGTACAGAGGTAGGCATGTGGCGGGCCATAGGCTAATTAGTTATGTTAAGTTTAGATAGCTGGCTGGGAGACTGTCCTAGATAAAATGCTTAAGCATTAAAATATTAAAAAAAGACTCTGTGTCATGATTTATATAGCTGGTGGGTCAGTGAAAGTCTTGTTATAACTGGTTTCTTATGTCTTATCATTTCACAGAAGTTTCATTTTTTTTTCCTTGCAACATATCACTATCTATACCTGATGAGCTGGGCACTCACTATGTAGATCCACCTGTTTCTATTTCCTGAGTACTGGGATTAAAGGCCTGTGATATTATCCTTGCACATGAATCTATCCTAATGGAAAATATGCTAATTTTTATCTGCCTTCTCAATCACTCATTAATAGACTTACTAAAAATATATTTGGTTCTTTATTAATAAACATTGAATTCTACAATGGCATGAGTATCTTTTCAGCATGTGACAATGTTTTCTTGAGAAAAAAGGTATCAGTCAGCATTGAGGAGAGATGTGGTGAATAACATTTATTTTTCTTTGCTAAGAGGGGTTGCTATCTAGACTAAGACTAATAAGAAGCAGACACATAACATTACCAACAAAATGAGGTGGAAAAATGAGTCTACATAGTCAGATGAACTAATGAATTTTATGTGGTAGGTAAATCAGTTATGAAAGAAAGGAAATAAATTATCTTGACATAAATCATCTAGAAAAAATAATATTAAGAAATAAAGTAAGATTTTCATAAATTAGAGAATAAACATGAATGTATTTTTATTTTAAAATGGTAGACACATATTTTGTTTCTAAAAAGAACTAGGTGTATGAATTCAGAAAACTGTCTCAAGTCTTTACACTGCACTAGAAAGAGAACCCTTTCTTAAGCATTCTACCTTTGGCCTCCTCAATGCCATCATAACCATGCCTTCCTAAGTTAGTCTCACAGTTATATTTTGAAGTGGAATTGCTATTATTTTTGTTACTACACTGTAGTAATCATCACCACCATAATAACCATTATCAGATTTATCTTCTAAATTATTGTATTGAAAATAAGAATGAAAGGAAATATTAAACCATGGCCAATGTTTCTTTTTTTTTAATTATTTTTATTCGATATATTTTTTATTTACATTTCAAATGATTTCCCCTTTCCTAGCCCCCCCACTCCCAGAAAGTCCCGTAAGCCTCCTTCTCTCCCCCTGTCCTCCCACCCACCCCTTCCCACTTCCCCGTTCTGGTTTTGCTGAATACTGCTTCACTGAGTCTTTCCAGAACATGGGGCCACTCTTCCTTTCTTCTTGTACCTCATTTGATGTGTAGATTATGTTTTGGGTATTCCAGGTTTCTAGGTTAATATCCACTTATTAGTGAGTGTATACCATGATTCACCTTTTGAGTCTGGGTTACCTCACTTAGTATGATGTTCTCTAATGGCCAATGTTTCTTAACATTCTAAACTTTCAGTGGATTAATTAAGGCCAAACTTTCTCGAACTACGAAGTTTTTGAAATGTTAGATGGAGGAAAGCAGTAAGTTGCTATTACTGGTGACAGTGAGAAGATAGTCATTCAAGTAAAGAAAAGCTATAGCATGAAGGAATCAAGAATATTAGGATTCTTGTATTGTAAATATAAAAGAGATAAAGGCTTCAGATTGGTCTATGTCAGAAGAATTAAGTGGTAAAGAAGTTGAGGGAAGGATCTGAGCAGGCACATTTTGGAGTTAAATGTATACCATGATGAAAGGCAAGTCAATGAACATGGGCATTCTACTCCACTCCCCACTGACATAAAATGAAACAAAGGAAAATACTAAAGTACATGTGTAAGATTTTTGTAAATACTAAGTTGGAAACATATCTTTATAATAAAATAAAAGCAAATACTTATTTGTTCTAGAGCTCATATAAAAATTAGATAGAAATTGGTCTACCAGAAGACCTAGCTATACTACTTACTTTGGGCACATGCCCAAATGATTCCACATCTCACTACAGAGATACTTGTCCATCTATATTCATTGCTGCTCTATTCATAATAACCAGTTTGAAAACAAACTAGATCAATTGATAAAGGAATAATGAAAGTGTGATATATTTACATGGTGCTATGCTATTTTGGCTATTTAGGTTAATAAAGCTATGAAATTTGAAAGTAAGTGCATAGAGCTAGAATCAAGTATCCTGAGTGAGGTAACTCTTTACACTAGGGACACTAAAACAGGAGAATTAAGCGAAGAGGAAAATTTCAGTACAGGGTAAAGTAGGGAACACGGGGAGGTTCAACTGATTCTAAAGATATTTAGAAAAGTAAAACAACTATATTCCTACAGATTTTCCTAAAATATTTGCTATATGAGAGAAATTTAAATAGTCACCATGTAATGGGGTAGAAAGTATGTCAGGTAGGCATTTTATGCCACCAAGTTAAACTTTCACTCAGAATGGGCTACATATTGACCTGTTGGCCAAAGAGCCCATAAGCCAACCCCTTAAAACTCACAGGCTATTGCCAAGGCTGTTACTTACCCTCTACAACCTAACAGCAAGGCTCTATTAGTAAAAATATCATTCACTTATCTCATCAAACATAGAAAAGCTAAGCTAGTGTCCAAGTGGAAGCACCACCCCTATTCACTAGGCTTCATGCTGTTATTAAAGAGTACTATACAGGCTACTGGAGAAGAAAGGTAATCATGTATATCACCCAGGTATAATATCCTATGACCAACAATATGAACCTGCCTGCCAGTATATATGAAGTATATATGAGTATAACAGTTTGATTGGATTTAAGACCCACTTTATGAAATGAAAGCCATATATAATATTGCCAAAGTATCCAAGAACCTGAGACAAGATAGGTTATAAGCATCAGGGGAAATGTAGAGCTATTATTCTGATACAGGAACATAGTAATAAAAACACTACTAATGACATATTGCTATATCCAAAGATCAGTACATCATTTTGACCTACATCAGAGGAGTTTTTTTTTTTCAGTTGATGGAAATTAATAGAGACCCACAAATTGACAGTATTCAGAGAGTAAGAAAATTTTAACATTCTGATGTAAATAAGAAGTCTTAATAAAACTCTCCTTTTAAGGCTCACGAATCTATGAAGAAAGGGAGTTGTTAAGATTGTAAGAACTGTAGGTGGTGGATGACTACATAAAAATGATGTCATCCAGAGGCAACAGGACTGAAGTACATATGAATGGACAGAGACTGTGATAAGATACACAAGACCTGAGAGATGAGAGGAACAAATAGACACAAAGTTCTACCCATAACCAAGAAGCTATCTACTTTTTATACCTACTGGGAAAGGAAAAATCACTTTTTTTCCAAGGCAGTAGCACTGCATGCATCAGTCATACTCCATGGCATTCCTCTTGCCCAGAATTTGAACAACACAAAGCATACCACATGTATTTTTGTGTGCATCATTGTTTAGTTGAATTTTGGACTCAATTTTGTGTGTGTATGCGTGTGCGTGTGCGTGTGTGTGTGTGTGTCTGTGTGTGTGTGCTTTGTGTGCATCATAGTTTAGTTGCGTTTTGGACTCAAGTTTATGTGTGTTTGTGTATGTGTGTGTGAATGTGTGCATGTGTCTTATTGTTTTTACTTGATTTTCATTTTTTGTTTTTTTAGTTTCATTTGAGAGGGGGCATAAAGTTAGGTGAGGAAGGAGCTGCAGACGATGTGGGAATAGGTTGGGGAGGGTAAAGACTATTAGAAAATACATTGCATAAAATTTTTAAGTAAATTAATAAAAACTGAAAAGTTCAATGCTTTCAGAAAATGCCTAATTATTAAAAAAGTGTTGTGAACAGCACACAATTATCCATTAGAAATGAGGGGCCTATAATGAGATGATAAAAACAGTTTCCCTTTTTCTGAGATGATGTCTGGCTATATAATCAATAATCCAGGATCAAGGAACAATCCGTCAGATAGACAGAATACTATTATAAAAAGAACACAATTATCTAGCAGAGTAAGGCTATGTGGGTGGATGGGCCAATGATTCTCCAGAACGGAAACAATGACCAGAAGTCAAATGAAAAAGTGCATCTTTGGTCAAGAAAATATGTAACCCTATGCATATGATTAAGGCTAGATAAAGGGTTCTGTTTTTACTCCTTCCAATTTCTATACTGTTGTTTATAGTCACGTCTCCTTATTTAGAGTTTCATCTCTTATACTCATTCTAGTAATTTCCTCTCACATGTACAGGAAATCCTACTTTTAAATGAATGTGTATTAAAATACTAAAACAAAACTATTGGGTTGGCAAAAAATTTGATCATGGAGAATGCCTTCGATACTGCTAATAAAATTGGATCCTGTAAAATGAACACAGATAGTTATGATTCCCAGAGACTGTAGTTCTCATCTCCAGTTATTTAATGCTGACCTATCTATCAGGATCTCCATACCTTTATGGAAATTAATATCACTTCTCCTTTCTCCCAGGGTTATTGCTTAGCCCACTCCATTTATCAGATACTATGTCATGAGGTTGAGACATATTCTCATTGCTTATACTGGTACAGCCCTGAAGAAATGTCATAGCATGAGAAGGCATGGCTTTAAAAAGTAGCATATGATTTCCTAGGAATTAGGAATGTGCTTACCTTGAAACAACACACAGGATACTGTCAAAAAGTAGCAGTCGCCAACTCTCTAATTTGAGATTCTTTGTGTTTTTACCTTTTTTACTTAGCAATTGTGGACTCTCTGATGCTATGATAGACAGGTTGTCTTTCCTGGATTTAGGTACACACACTCACCCAGATGCAGGTTATATAGCATTGTCATTCCCTAGAAGGCCAACCCTGGTAGAATTGAGGTATCTAGGAAAATAAGCATGGTCTTTTGGGCCCTAGATCCTTAATTAAGACCAAACCATAACCTGCCAATGAAAAATGCAAACAAACAAATGGCAAATGAGGCCCATTAAATGGTGGACTAGGTTCATAGGAAGACTATTATTCAGAGACCATTTTCTGGATTAATCAAAAAATCCTACCAGCACTAACATGCCGCACTGTAATTATTCTGACAGAATGAACATAGAAATAGTTTGATCCATAATATCTTTAAAAAAATATTTATCACGAGTAACCAGAGACCAATTACTTAAGAGCTGCTTCCTAACTATTTCTCACATCTAGGGGGCTTTTAAAAATTTACCACCTACATTGTTTATGTAAAACTATTGTGTTCCTTGTGAGTTAAAAGATATTTCAATCTGATTGGGGAAACTAACTGACTCAGGTCATGTAGAATTGAGTTCGTCTCTTAACCGTAGAGTGGTAGATATTTTAGTCCCATGTAATTTCCTTATACACATGCAAGAAATCAGATATAGACATATATAGATCTAATTTCTTGTGATATATATATCACAGTGTAGTGTAAATTCCTTTTCTCATATAGCTCTTTTTTCTATTCTCAAAAACAATAATTTTTCTTCTTAGATCTACAGTAATAATAATGGTTGTTAAAGATTTGTGTTTGTAAATATCAATTTCAAACTTTATTCTCAGTCTATAAAAGGTAAAATCCTTTTTTAAACACTTTGGAAAATATTTGGGATACATAATTCTTGAATTATGAAAAATTAGTTGTTAAATAACAATTAAGAATGCTGTATTGATGAATGCATTTTCTTTTCTCATCATGGACAACAAACTGACAATAAGTATAGTTCACAGAAGCAATCTTTCTGTTTTCACAAATTCAACAATCCCTATCTTTTCAGTAAAGAACAACCCCAAATAAGTATTTAAAACATTATTTTAATATGCAAGCAAGCAGGTAAATAAGAATCTTGGATAATATATTAGGTGATAATTTGACAAGAATGACATCACATGATAATGAATGTATTTAAATTTTTAACATATGAAGAAAATAACAGGAACATCTACAGACTAATGGGAAAGGGTGATAGTGACACTAGGTATCCACTCTGAAAAGGGGAGACTTTATGGAGCTTAAAGCACTATTTTTTTCACTAAAATGGTTCCTTAAAAATTCTAAGGTAGCAATGAAATCTTATTTATTTCTTCATATTTTATGCCAAAAGAATAAACATACTGTTTCAACTGGATATATGTATATATAACCCTAGTTTTATTTATATTCTCTTGATTATCTATAAAAAGTGTTTTATTTCCTTGTGCACATAGTTGTTATTTATATTATGCTATAATTAGGGTTGTATTATAATAAGTTAATCACATTTATGATAGGTTTAATTTATGCTCATTTTCAGTGCTGTGAACAAGTATACAGAGTCTAGTGAATTTGTTAACAGAATTGTATAAGTCAATATGTGAGGTTCTATTTTTAATTGCTTAGAGTTATTAAATGTTCTCTAACATTCCATCATCCTCTTCTCTCTCTCTCTCTCTCTCTCTCTCTCTCTCTCTCTCTCTCTCTCTCTCTCTCTCTCTCTCTCTCTCTCTCTCCCCCCTCTCTGTCAGTCTGTCTCATCTTTGATAAAAATCATACTGTTAGCATTATTTTGTATATATTGTTCTATGAGCATTCTGCAGTTTGCAGTGCCATCACACAATGGCCAAGAGGAATAGCTGCTACCATCACATTTATTTATAGAGAAAATTTGGGAATTTATTCTATTTTGATTGTTGTAATTAATATAAATGGTAACGTGGCTAAAATTTGTCTCTGGCAATCTTTCTGCTATACTTACAGTAAAGAAATTTAACACTTGCACATTCCAGTATTATCTTTTGTGAAAGAAACAATACAGTAAAATATTAAATCTCTAGAATTATCAGATTCATACTCATTTTCAATTGCTAAAAATAATAACAATAAACAAAGTTATTATTTTCATTTCATACCTGGGACTGGATTAGGATGCTCTTATCTATCTATCCATCCATCAGTGCAAATTGGAGATGAATGTGCAGGAATGAAAGAAGACCCAAACCAAACATCTTAAATATGAAACTTGAATTTGCAACTCAAAGTCTCTGTGACTGATACATTGTGATAACCAGAAAGAAATAATGTTTTGTATATGCAGTTTTTTCATTTCCCAGTTTTGGAAGAATGGAATGCAATGGCAAAATTACATAGGATTCTTTCTCCATTTGTTTGGTATATAAATAAGGGTGTATCAATTTCCCCTGTTTTACATGTCAACATAAAATTGAAACTTTTTAAAATATTATAAATTATGCATGCTGAAACAAAGATGAAGATATTACATAAAGCCATGTGTCCATGTTATAAACAAAATATGTGCTGAGTATAATTCATTCCTTTTTTCCATTGCTCAAATTTGCTGTAATCGCCCTCAGAAATGATGACTTGATTTAACATTTACATTGTAACTTCAGACACTCTTAAGTTATACAGTTTATAGGGAAAATATAAAGAATGGAATCAAGCTGTTTGATTTAGATCAACAAAATGACTTGCCCAAAGAAAACATTTGGATAACCCTCTCCTGAATTTGTTTAGTCTTCACTCCGTAAATGATGGGGTTGACAGTAGGTGGTACTACCACATAGAGGTTGGCAAGGAGAATGTGCACATGCAGTGGTATACTGTGACCCCCAAAACGATGAGCAAAGAAAGAAAAGAAAGCTGGCGTATAGAACAGAAGTATAACACAGACATGGGAACCACAAGTACCTAGAGCCTTGAGTTGGGCATCTCGAGAAGGAATTCTAAACACAGCACAAAGGATAAGGGCATATGAGACGATGATCAGCACAACATCTAGGCATGTGGAAAACAGAGCGACTATCACTCCATAGTAAATATTGACCTTGATGCTGTCACAGGCCAACCTGGCAATGCCCATGTGTTCACAGTATGAGTGATGAATGATGTCCTTCCCACAATAGGTGAGCCTATAAACAAGAAAGATCAGGGGGAAGCAGATCAAGAAGCTTCTGATCACAGATGCAACGCCCATTTTGATGATGACAGATGGGGTTAGAATGGTGGTATATCTTAGGGGATAGCAGATTGCCACATAACGGTCAAATGCCATGGCCAGCAGTATGGCAGACTCCGCCACAAAGATAAAGTGGAGGAAAAACATCTGAGACACACAGCTAGCAAAAGAAATGCCTCCAGCTCTGAACCAGAAGATTGCTAACATTTTTGGTGTTGTGACTGTAGACAGAAAGATATCAGCCAGTGCCAACATAGACAGAAAGAGGTACATAGGTTCATGAAGGCTGCGTTCAGTGATGATCAGGAATAGTAGCAGTGCATTGCCTGCAATGCCCACTATGTACATTGAACAGATGGGGATGGAAATCCATATGTGTGAATCTTCCAGTCCTGGGATCCCAATCATGGTGTACCAGATGTCTCTGACATTGGTATAATTTAAAGTGGTTGAAGATGTTGTCATGTTTATTTTGCCTACTAGTTCTGGACCTGCCAAAGCATAACAACAACAACAACACAGGAACAAAAATGAGAAGACGAAGTTATGATTATCTTACTAGATTCAATGTGAATATTCATAGCTGACTGAGATTAAGGCTAGACTCTTCTTTATGTGTCTTATATGTATTTGTCTTGCTTCAGACCTCAGAGGCTCTGGTAGGCTTTGCCTACATCATTCCTTTTCCTATTCAGTTCTGAAGTTCAAACACAGTTCTCTTCTTCATGGTCTGGAGATGTTGTGGTCAGATATCTGCTGTTTTTGAGGAACCAGAGCTATTGAATCAATGTTAACCAACATCAATAGACTATTTTAATATAAAACTAATAGTTAAAAAGATCCCTTTTCCTCACTTGAGTAATTTATTTGACAAATCAAGGATATGAAAATATAGGTATTTCCTATTTTAAAGGATGCTTTATCAGGTTTGTGTTTTGATACTGGATCTATTTGTTTGTTTGTTTGTTTGTTTATTTGCTTGAAAAAAGTTCAGTTAACAATTTTCCAGCTAACCAGACATCTGACATTTTGTCTTTTCTGGACTATATTGTGATCTACAGAGTTCATGACTGAGAACTATGCACCAAGTTACAATAACATCTCACATAGAACTCTGATAATGTTTTATGTAAGATTATGACTGTAATTGGACCACATTCACTGTTTATTTTTGCTATCTACAGCTTGTCATTTATGGTTCTGGTACACCAAGAACCACCATTAGCCTAATGAGTGCTTATGCCACACTATTAGAAGTCAGTGTACATACTCTTTATCTCTCACACAAAGATATTCTCTTCACTACTCTATCCTCACCTGTCTTGACTTCTATCCACACATATGACATGCATCTACCCGTTTCTCTTTATATTTCAGGTTTTTTTCCTTATTCCTTTTATGAACAAATTTCAATGACGGTGGGGAAAAATAGTATAGAAAATGAAGACACTAATGAATTGTATACAAATCAAAGAAACAAGATGAAAATCTTAAATGAACTCTAGAATAATATTATGTTAAAGTTAATCAGATAATGATCAGATATACATTCAATTAGGTTCCATTCTTTTCAGAGACTCAAAGCATGGACAAACAATCATCTCTCAAAACAGGCCAGGATAGGAATGTTTGGAGAACTTTAGTATGTGATTAACATTATAGATCCTATGTCTATAATGGAGTAAAGATTCATGAAATTATTATCATTATGTCTGTAACACATTTAACTCACAAAAGAAAGCTTGTACCTAGGAAGAATAAGAAAATGAAATAAAAAGCTCAGATAAAGGATAATTAACTGCAAATATTTCAAATTATCATTAGACATGTGAGTGGACACCTAGATTATAAACACTGAACTTGACACAGCAGAATTTGTGGCATTTGGAGTAAACACTGATACTAAGAATGATTTATTAAACTTGGAAGAATTAATATATACATGTATGTATAAACACACACATTCATATATATATATATATATATATATATATATTCATATTCACATACCATGAGTGTATATAAATAATGCTTTATTATATCAAAGTAATGTTTTAAAGGGATGATGTGATTGTTTTTGTTCTTTTTCTATTTACATAATGATGTCTTACATAACAACAGAATTTACATTTTATTTCAATTCAACCTTAGATTCAGTGATAGCTATGAGTATGTTTTCATCATATAGCATAAGACATTTTTGTTGAGGAAAACATTGTTCCAGTAAAATGGAAGATAGAATTATTGCTATTACCTCCAATTAGGAAAAAGTGGTGGCTCAAGAGAGCAAACATACACAGAACAATGGCATTGCCATCAAAACTGTGTTTGATTAGACATGTGTAAAAAGAAACAAATGCATAAAATAGATTTCTTTACAGAGATTAATGTGTGATAAACAAAGCTCATAAATTATTTGATATAATTTTATAAAAATGTAGTGATGCTATTAACCAATATAGAGTAATTCAAAACTTTATGTTGTAAAGTAAGTTGTACTTTTTAAAGAATTATTTTGTTTCCTGTATCTTTGTTGATAAACAAAAGCAGCTCTGCGTTCTATAAACTGTCACCTTCATGAGAATATTGATAATTACACTTTTAGGGTGATATATGTTAATTAGCTGTCCATGTGAAATTTTCTTTAATACATATTTATGGAGTTCAAATCTGTAAAACAATTATTGCCCTCCAAAGAATATTAAAAGACAGTTCAGTAAGATCTTGGGTTCCAGACTCTGACTTCAGACCCCTTGACTACACTGTAGTTCCAGCCTCAAACTTATCATCTATGTGTATGAAGGGATTAAACTGAATCAGTGACCATGGTTATCTCATTTAGTTGCTTTTTATCTGAAATGAGGGAATCAGAACAATGTCTTCTCCCAGTTACTCAACAAGCAACCATTTCTATAACTGATAGATGCATCAGAGCAGATATGATTCTATAACTGATGCACACATCATAGCAGATATAAGATAAAGAAAGAAACCAACCCATGGGCCAGATTTCATCCTATCGTGTTTTATCAGGAGAAAGATCATTTATGATTTTGAGTGCTCAGAAATCACCCTGGGACTATTCTTGGAGAATGTCTCTATCTTAAATAAACAATGGCCATGAAGCACTAGGATTAGAGGAAATATGAAAAGGAAATAGTCAGTCAGCTTTTTAAAAACATTAACAAGGCAATGTATATGTATGTATGAAGAATGCATATAAACCCCTTTTCTCATTAAAATATATTTGTATTTGGTATATCTTGATTATGTTTTCTCTTCCCTCTACTCCTCCTAGTTTCTTTCCATCTCCCCTTCCATCAAGATTCATTCCCTTTATGTATCATTAGAAAACAAACAAGCTCCTTTGGAAATAATACAATATAGTATAATATAACATATATTATATAATAATATAATATAATGTAATGTAATGTAATGTAATGTAATGTAATGTAATGTAATGTAATATAATATAATATAATATAATATAATATAATATAAATATAATAGTGCCTGTCTCTAAAATTGCATTTCTGTCCTTAAATAATAGACAAGTATTTCACATGTCTAGAAAAATATGTAAATCAATCTGAAAGTTTATCAAATATGCATAGAGCAGTAGAAGGACAACTGAACATCTTTGAATTCTTGAGTCAGGTCTTCACAGTAACCATGATCTTGGCTGCGACACTGCCATATGCTGACCTTTATGTCTGTTACAGCTGGAGTAAAGAAAGGCTCATGTTATCATTCTGTTTAAAACAAAATATAAATCCAATTACAGCCTGGGTTTTTGGTCCTATTATAATTCATTCTTTAGATTAAAAAAGATCACTGAAGCACAACAGAACAGACTGTATTGGTACTTCCAAGGTGTCTCAGGTACATAATCTAGGTAAGAACAGTGACACCTCTCAACTGTCCAGACTATTCAATCTACAGGATGCCTTCGAATAATTTTTCTTGTTTATATTGTTAAATTAAATATTTTAAAGCCTTCCCAATCAGTTTTTCCCCATGATTTTGCAGTTTAAAGCTCATGAATAATGTCAATATTGTTACTGGTATAATTTATATACAACACATTATAAAAATGAGATATGAATGGGCTAAGCAGTTTGCATAGGTCACACAACCATTATTTAACAAAGCAGGAACTCAACTCACCTTTGTCTAACTAACCCTCTCATTTGCCACTCACAGAGCAACACCCTTAACCTGGCCTTACATTTGGCCTTTGATGCAATTATATTCTTATTTTCCTACAGAGTTCAGTAGCTCTGTATGGCAGAACTATTGTGTGTTTCGCTATTACATTGTTGTTGTTATTATTATTCAGTGTTATGTGCCAAGTTTTGTGTTGAGAACAAGAGTTGAAATTAAAACCATAAGTCATCATTGGAGATTATTGAATTATTAAGCGTTAGTGGAAGTCTGGCCCAGTAACATTGCAAGGAGGTAGAGATGGTGGATATGTGATGGTGTAAAGTCACTGTGCTTGGTGACTGCCCAGGGGATGGCCACTCAAATAAAGAGAAAGTCACTGGAAATCAAAGAACTTTAGTAAAACTTCTTTTGAAAGTGCAGATAGGCCTGAAATATTTTTTCTTCCTTTAAAAGAAGCCGAAATTCATAAAAACACTAAGTCTCTTGTTCATAGATGTGTTAGAATATTATTTTTCTTCATAATAAGGTTACTTTTTTCTTCTCATTCCTACCCACATCACTCCCATGTTCTGGACTTCTGAGCATCTCCTATTTCATCTTTCCTGCTTTGTTAAAAAAAATTACTCAAAGTGAAAACAAATACATATAGTAGCAAATCAAGCATCTAAAGAACTCAACGAATCAGTAAATAAAACTTACCATGAGATTCTCCAGTGCACTGAGGTCTCCTGTCTCGAGAAGCAGTCAGATGTTCTCACTCTACTAAGGCTTCATTAGTTCATTTTCTTTCCTTTCTGGTTTGAATGATGTGAGGCACACTCCTGTTGCCCTTAAATAGTGAAGCCTCTGAGGGAGAATCTAAAACCATCTCACAGATTCATTTATAGGAAGCGTAACTTGTGATTGACTACACTGGGGTGGCAAAGCCCTATTTTTTTCTGGCTTATTATTACTTTTGAACACAAGCATTTCCTATTCTGGATACATTTCCATCATGATAGTTACCTATCAGAAGATATAACATAGTGAGCTCTTCTAGAACTGAAATAGTAATACCTTACTGTGTCATGTGTTCAGTTACACATTTCATGAGTGTAACACCTGATTCCATCTTCAACCTTAAAACAGCTAAAGCTACTGTTTAGACAAGTACGATACCTTGGACAGAAATAGCTGCAAAATTGTCACCCTCCTTTTCTTAGGAATCAGAACTATCTATCTTATTCTTAGGGGACACCCTCTGTAGGCAGCACTATGAATTCTCTTATTTCTAGTGACCAGTGTTACCACCTCTATCTGCACTTGCAGACTCCCAGGTGGTCAGCAAGATAGGTTGTTTCTCGTTAATTATGTCCTACTGTTCATGCAAAGACTGGTATAATCCTGAGAGACCTAAGACTCAGTAGAGTTGATGAATATCAGAAAATGCCTGGGGTCTTCCGAGGCCCCAAACAAAAATATACAATCTAATGAATAATTAAATAATCAAACTTCCAGGAATATCATTTTTCTGACACAATTCTAAGGGATTAACCACACCTTATTACAGCCAACAACATATACTATGACTGTTTTGGCAGAAATTTTTAAAATATGGATACTGTAAGAATGTGATTGTCAGAGCTAATGGGCCTACACTTTTGTCAGCGTATTCCTTAGAGATTTATATGCAATTCATTTAAAATTTTATTCTTTGACTTATTAAATATATATATATATGTATGTGTGTGTGTGTGTGTGTGTGTGTGTGTCTGTGTGTGTGTGTATTCAATATATTTTTATTTACATTTCAAATGATTTCCCCTCTTCTGGTCCCCCATTCTGTGAAAGTCCCATAAGCCCCCATCCCTCCCCCTGTTCTCCCACCCACCCCTTCCCACTTCCCTGTTCTGGTTTTGCTCTATACTGCCACACTGAGTCTTTCCAGAACAAGGGGCCACTCCTCCATTCTTCTTGTACCTCATTTGATGTGTGGATAATGTTTTGGGTATTCCAGTTTTCTAGGTTAATATCCACTTATTAGTGAGTGCATACCATGATTGATCTTTTGAGACTGGGTTACCTCACTTAGTATGATGTTCTCCAGCTCCATCCATTTGCCTAAGAATTTCATGAATTCATTGTTAATAATGGCTGAATAGTACTCCATTGTGTAGATATACCACATTTTTTTTTTTTGCATCCATTCTTCTGTTGAGGGATACCTGGGTTCCTTCCAGCTTCTGGCTATTATAAATAGGGCTGCTATGAACATAGCATGTATGTGTGTATACCTGTGCAAGTATATACAACATCTTCACTCAGGAAGTCCAAAAAGGATGTTGGAAGCCTTAGGACTGGAGTGCAAAATGATTCTGAAAAAACTGATGTAGTCATTAGAAACTAGCCTTGGAGACCCAGGAGAGTAGGGATTGCTCTTTGCTACTTATCAATCTTTCCAGTGACATCCTTAGGATTTAATGTCTTGAATACCAGTTCAGAATCTTCAGAGGTGAATTAAGGTACAATTTACTTTTGTTTGTTTTCTTTGAAATTCAGGATCAGTTTCTTAAGTATGTTGGTCAAACCATTTTCCAAATCACTATGTGACCTTCAGGGAATGTTAAGACTTTCTAAGTTAAATCTGAGCAACACACTTATATCACATACAAGAATATGAATATGTACATATGTAACATGTATATACATATATAGTATATATATCCACAAAAATTTAGAGTAATCAATATAATTGGAAGTAGTTCTTTAATCTACATTTGAAGTTATAGTGTGTTGAGTATAGTATTATATATCTATGAAAGCCTATGAAAATGTTATAGATTTATATGAATTATTATTACTTTGTCTACTTTAGTAGACAATAGTCTACTTTGCAACTGAGACACATAAAGTAAAAGTAAGGATGTCCGATAAGGATGGGAATATATATACATATTTCCAAGTTAATGGTAGTATGGAACAGTAACAGATTTTTGCCTTAAGATTGCCAGTTTTTTAAACAGTATGAAAACTATAACAGATAATGATAAATTGAAATATTTTGAGTCAATCGAATATCATAGAATTGCTACAAAACTCAGAAAAGTGAACCATGATTTCCTCACTGGACTCTGTAGTATAAATTATCTAATCTGCTCTGTTCTCCCTCTCAGCATGTCTAGACCATGCTGCACCCATCAATGCAAAACACACACACACACACATCAGTTAATTATGGTGTGCCTTGGGTATTCAATAGCTGGGCTCTTCTGTTAGCAAAAACTCACTTCAGGTATTACAGAGTTAGCATTCTTTAAAATCTAATTTTTGTTTCTGCTATCCCCAGATCCAATCAGGGAAGTGGCAGCTAGGGCCACTTTCCCCGAAATTTTTACCCATGGGCCTTTAAGTTTTATTTTTCTGCTTCCCCTTCATGGGGATCCTCCTTCTGCTCTCCCTCCCTCTCCTAAGCCCAGGAATCCTAACAATCTCACCTCAGTCTACCCAGCCATTGGCTATTGCAAACTTTATTTTGAATCAGAGCCAAATAGGGCAGGCTTTCTTTATCATAAGGCATGACACTGCAACCAGGATTTTGGGTAACACAATTAGCATGAGAACACAAGCCACTACAGGACTCTGTACCTAAAATAAAAATTGTAGACTATAAATCTGGCTGTTTTGCCAGATGGTACAAAAATATTTGGTATTAAAATCAACTTAATGACCGCCCTCCCATTTCTCTGTCCTGGTACTCCCCTACAATGCTGGATCAATTCTTTTTAGAACCAGGGCCCTCTCCTTCCTTCTTTTTGGGTATCATTCGATATGCTAATTGTGTCTTGAGAATTCAGTGCTTCTGCACTAATTAATATCCACTTACCAGTGATTGAATTCCATGTGTATTCTTTTGTGGTTGGGTTACCTCACTTAGGATATTTTCCAGTTCCAACCATTTGCCTAAGAATTTCATAAATTGATTGTTTTTGATTGCTGAGTAGTAGTCTGCTGTGTAAATATACCACATTTTCTGTGTGCATTCCTCCATTGAAGGACATCTGGGTTTTTTCCAGAAACAAAGAATATAGAAAATTAAAAAAAAAACAGTAAAAAATAAAAATGAATTCATAAATCTGGATAACTCTGGTTCAGAATCTTGAAAAAATCAACTTCATAGTTATAGAAAAATATTCAATGAAATAACTTCTCATTAATAAGTGTTCTCAAATGCAAGGTTTTAGATTTCTACAAAATTGTGCTAATGGATGCCTTAAAAATTAATTAATTGATTTTTAATTTATATTCACATTCTTGTACCTTGGATTCATTGGAACAAGTGTACAGAAACTTAACAGCATCTTCCTGTGGATGCAATGCTGTGCTTTCAATCAACACAAAGTCTACAAAGCTGGCTTTGACTCTAAAATTCAACAGAAATGCTTTTGCTTCAGTTTTCTAAGGCCCTTGTTGTCACCCGGAAGGTTGAAGTTGCTCTGGACATGTTGTGCATCAGGGATGGATTTACTGATTCATCTTTATCAACTATATTAACCAAAATTTAAAGACTTTGCTGTTTCCTTAGTTGTTTGAGGGATGATTATTTCATAATTCTATTCCTGCATAATGCCTTGGGTCTCAGTACTGGGTCCCATCTACTGCAAAAGGAAGACTCTCACATGATGACTGGACAAGGCACAGAAGTGTGAGTATAGCAGAATAGTGATTTTTTTCCTGCTGTTCTGGTTCCACCTTAGGTCTCTGAGCTAACCAGTCTCATGTTCCTGGCCATCAGGCCATTTCAGAAATGTGCTCCTTCTGGTACTCCAGGCCTCAAGTTAAACCAGGCATGGTGCTCACAAGTTTTATAGCAATATATAAAAGTACAACTTTTATATAAGTACAAAGTACAACTTGCTGCCACAACATCTACATTGTATTTTTATAGAATCCTATATTAATGATTTATTATTAGGTAGAAATACAATTTTGGGAAAAGAATAAAAACATTAGTAAGCATATATTTATAGACCAATATTTTGGACTTAGTTGCATCGATAGATAGATATACATTGGAGAAACTGATAACCAAAATTTTAGAGAAAAAAAGAGAAAAGAATACATTAATGAGACCATTAGGTCAATCTAAATGGACATATGCCTATCAAAAATCCATAGCATCTCAATGTTGTGGAAGAATGATACTGATGACTGATTAAATCAGTTTCTCACAGAGAAATGGAAAAAATAACATTTAAAGATCATTCACTTAAGAATTATTCAAAGTAAGTTTAGAAACTGAAATATCACTTCTATCATCTATATCGCCTGTAAAGGAAAGCTTGTGGCCATTAGCAATAGAAAGTAGTGACACAGGGTTCTGTGATTGAGTATGTGACAAATTATAAAGAGTCTGAGATATTGAGAAGAGTTAGAAAGGCTTCAGCTCAAAGTAATTTGGTTTTCATCATCTCTGTGTGGCATTCTGGAACCATTCCCTCGTGGGATATTTTGATAGCCTCCCTCTGGTGCCTGCCATCTGTTTCTCTATGTACTGTAGTAAATAACTCTCATGCTAAGCAGTTTCCCCTAGTAGCAACTTTGAGTATCTCCTTAAGAATACACACATTCTCCACCTGAGCCCAGGTGGGTAAATGGGAAAGAGAAGTAAGAGATGTGCTTCTGTACTTGTTTGCCAATTCGAGAATTCATATTTTAAGGGGAGGTGATCACATGGTGTGTTCATCAGTACAGCAGAAGTAAGACCTTCTGTTCAGATGTTTCTTAACTGAAGTTTTGCTCCCCAATTTTAGAATGAAACTAGGAGTCTCTAGTGAATGACAGGAAGGAGAGCTTGCTGGAGATGAAAACAGAGCCAGCTAATAGAAGAGAAAAACACTGTAGGAGTTAAAAGTTCAAATGATGGGGAAGACAGGGGAGAGAAAAGGCAGAATAAGTTCTCTCGAAGGAGGACTGGGAGGAGTAGATGTTACAAAAGGATTCAAGGAGGGCTAGAAGCGAGTCATAACAGTTGGAAAGTTGAAAGAATGAAGTGACTTCTGAATCTTCAAGTAGAAAAAGAACAATGTTTTAGCTAGTGTAGGAAATCCACCATAAAGTAACGCGGACATCAGGACACACATAATTGCAAGTTTGAAACTGAGTAAGTTGTAAGTTTTAAAATGTTACCTCTTGGATAACAATTATCTTTTCCTTTAATTTAGTTTACTGAAACTTTCTCTTTGATTTTAAATGCCCCTCTCCCAACCCAATGTATCATTCCCCAAAACATTTTGCAAACTAGAATTTAAAATGGATTTGTGTTACTGGTGCATTTTCTGTCTCTGTCAGATGTTAATATACATATGGTACATTAAGAATGTATAAACTTTCAATTTATTTAATTAAGTACCATTCATTATGGTATGATAAGACTTGTATGATAAGACTTAATGAATGATGTCAATGCTATGGAGAGCTTATGATCCCAACATTAATGACACTGAACATCATGTGAGTAAGAAAAATTTCTCTATAACACAAAAAAGAGAACATTAAATCAAATGTGCTGAATGCTAATTATAGAAGCAACACAGAACATCTGTTAGAAATTTAATGGCTACAGTAATTCTCAAGATCCAAAATAGCCAGGAATATTCCAGTAAAAGGCTTCATAGAAACTGAACATTAGCCAGTTGATTTAATTACTATCAGAATTATAAACCATAGTTTGTATGTGAGTATGTGATCAAAAGATGACAATCTAATGTAAGAGGGATTAAGCTATACCTAGTATGTTGAATCATCTAATGTGAAAAGATAGCAAAATAACTAAAACCAAATCAAATAAGTTGGGATGAAACACATTTTCATGGAAAAGGGTCAAAAACATATCTACAAACAATAACTAAAATGAAATGGGGTATGTAATAGAGTATATAGTGAGTTTTACAGTAAACCATGTAAAGGTGTAGATGGTGATCTTAATATCTAGTTGTGTTTGAGATATAAAAAGTACTAAGCACAGAAAAGAAAGGGAAATACAGTGAATTCCAACATATTCAGGAATAGTGTCAAATCAATGGAAAGGGAGGGACTATTAGACAAATATTTAGGAACCTACAGTTACATGGCTACATATGTTGGTTTAAAAATAGGAGTGTTATATGGTTTGTAAGGAGGTTCTTTGTTTAAATGCGGTGAGATTCTACAAGATGAGTATCTGAGTGTGGGTGGTTTGTCATGTGACTGGATGCTCCAGTACAGTATCCACTGTGCCTTTAAAAACATTTATTTAAGTTAATCTGACATTCTAGATAAGTTAACAAAAAATTATATTAAGTTACCCTTGTTCTTAGTGTCTTAGGTCTTGTAATTATGTCATAAAAACAGATGGGCATTTAAAACTCATTACCAGTTATTTATGCCATAAAAATGTGTAAATGTCTATAGTCATCAGATAAAGGGCACTACAATAGACGCCTACATAGTAGTGGGTGCAAAGCATGATTCACTGAAGAACCTGTTTTCAAAAACATATTCACACTCATTAAAAATATCTGTGTTTTTTTATTTACATAGTTCTAAAATGGCACAGAATTCTGATTTTCCTAAGGAAAAATGAAGTTTCTTACCCCACTCTGTGTGTGTAAGTTTCTTTTCTACCTCTTTGTTGCTGTTACTGTCTCTGTCACTCTTTTTGCATCACTGTGTGAGTGTATGTATGTGTGTGTGTGTGTGTGTGTGTGTGTGTGTCTGTGTGTGTGGTGCATGTGTGTATTGAATGCCTGTGTGCATACATGTTGGTGTATGTGTGACTGCTTTTGGACACCAATTGATGCTGAAGTTTTGCTCAGTCTCTCTCCTTATTTCTACTGAAACTGGAACTCTGAATCACTAAAGTGCTTACTCAATGGTCCAGGGATCTGTCTGTCTGTTTCCACTCTCAGCACCTGTGTTATAGACACACTGCATATCTAGCTCTTTTTGAAAGTATGCTAGAAACTCTACCTGGGAGCCTTATACAGCAAGCACTTTACTGCTAAAGTCATCTCCCAACTTGCCATAGGTTTCTTTCCCATGTCCTTTTTCCTGAGAAAAAATGTATTTATTTCTGTTTAACTGATCATAAGATAATTTTTATATTTGATCATATTTATATTTACTATACATAAACATCATATTTGGATTCTAGGCATGTTCTTCTTTTTTTATTAGATATTTTCTTTCTTTCTTTCTTTCTTTATTTTCAAATGTTATCCCCTTTCCTGGTTTCCCCTCCGAAAATCCCCTAACCTACCCCTCTCCCCCTGCTCACCAACCACCCACTCCTGCTTCCTGGTCCTGGCATTCTCCTATACTGGGCATAGAGCCTTCTCAGGACCACAGGCCTCTCCTCCCTTTGATGTCCAACAAGGCCATCCTCTGCTACATATGCAGCTGGAGCCATGGCTCCCTCCATGGGGAACCAAATATTCACAGGAGAAGAAACAGAGACAAAGTGTGGATCAGAGACTGAGGAAAAGGTGATGCAGAGACTGCCCTAGCTGGGGATCCGTCTCATGTACAGTCACCAACCACAGGCACTGTTTTAGATGCCCACAAGTGCTTGCTGACTGGAGCCTGATATAGCTGTCTCCTGAAAGGCTTTGCCAGTGTCTGACAAATACAGAGGGGGACACTCTCAGCCAACTATTGAACTGAGCACAGGGCCCCCAATGGACGAGCTAGAGAAAGGACCCGAGGAGCTGAAGGGTTTGCAGTCCTATTGGAGGAACAACAATATGAACCAACCAGTACCCCAAGAGCTCCCAGGGATTCTAGGCATTTTAACATAGTTTGCTCAAGTTTTTTTCCTTTCCTTTCCTTTCTGTCTTCATATCTAATTGTAGTTACACCAATATTTTCTGTTTCTTGCGTTTCTTCTGTAGAAGGTGGAGACTTTCAATATATTATATTTAAATGTATTCACCTAATAAGAGATAGTACTTGTTCCTACTTCTTTAGAGAATGACATGTCTCCCTTTAATGATGATCTGAAATATTTATTAATGTATTGGCATTTATTTTTCACTGATGCATTATTTTGGTCAAACAGATGTTTCTGTTTAATACAAGAAACTATTTGTCAGTGTCCAACCCTGTTCCAGCCCAGGCTGAAAACTGAACCATTACTGTCTTACTCATCTCATCTCTTCCTTGTCTTTTGATCAGCATGGTCTTTTGAAAGAGTAAGCCTTTCATTCTAAAAGAAAATAACAAATGATAAAAGTTCATTGGAAGAACGAGTCACCAAATGAAGTTTTCCAGATCACAAGGGAATTAAAACAGTTATATGGCCATGCAATTTATTTCTGCAGAAGGAATATCAGGAAAATGGTCATGTTACTAGAGTCTTCAGTGAAACCATGTATGATGCTGATATGTGAAAAAGTACAAGGACTGCTTTGAGAGTTCTGAAAAGTTTAGTGCAAATGAAGCACTATTTTTTACATTGTATTTATTAATTAGTCATTTTATTTATTTACATTTCAAATGTCCCCCTTCCTGGTCTCCCCTCCACAAATTCCCATCATATCCCCCTCCCCTTTGCCTCTAAGAGAGTACCCCCATACTCACCCACCCACTCCTGACTCACCCTTCTAGCATCCCCCTATGCTGGGGCAGCAAGCCTCCACAGGACCAAGGGCCTCCCCTCCGATTGATGCTAGATAAGTTAATCCTTTGCTACATAATTAAATAACATAAAAAATGAGATTTTGAGAATACTTTGTTTTCACCATCGAGACACATAGATCCTGTCCTTACTTTCCATTTACACTTGATCAGTGTTATTAGACTAAGAGTGCTAAGGAAGTCAAAGGAATTCTAGCATTTCCTACATTTAGCAGCAGTCCTTCATTGTCTAACCTGCACATAGCTATTCAAATAGGTTGAAAAACCTGACTTTCATATAAACATGTCACAATTAGTGTTGACCTAGGAGACCACTATAATTTTCTCTTATGTTTTCTAAACTATCATTTTTGTCTTACAACAGAAAGACACCTTTGAAAGCTGTTGTCACCTGGATAAGAGGATTTATGGAGATTACAAACAGTAGTTGGTTCCAGCCTCCTACCCTTCTTCTAACAGGCATCCCTGGACTAGAAAATGTGCAGATATGGCTCTGCATCCCACTATGTGTCATGTATCTAATTGCCCTCCTAGGAAACTGCACCATCCTCTTTGTTATCAAAACCACCTCCAGCCTTCATGAGCCTCAATACATATTTCTGTCTATGTTGGCAGCTACAGATGTTGGTCTCTCTGTATCAACTCTGCCTACAGTACTGAATGTCTTCCTCCTGAATCACAGAGATATTGAGTTCCACTCTTGCCTGACACAGATGTTCTTTATCCACACCTTTTCTTCCATGGAATCAGCCATCCTACTGGCCATGGCTTTTGACCGGTTTGTTGCTATTCGTAATCCATTACACTATACTGTAGTTTTAACCCCCACTAGGATTATCAAGATGGGACTTGCGGCTGTTGTTAGGGGTGTAATGCTAATGGTACCCTTGCCAATCCTGCTCAAGAGGTTGCCCTTCTGCAAGGGTATTATCCTGTCCCATTGCTACTGCTACCATCCTGATATCATGAAGCTGGCCTGTGGTCCTGTCAGGGTCAATATCATCTATGGATTGTCTTTAGTCCTCTGTTCATTTGGAGTTGACTCTGTATTTATCGTCATCTCTTACATCTTGATTTTGAAAACAGTGCTGGGTATTGCCTCAGGAGATGGTAAGCTCAAGGCACTCAATACCTGTGTCTCTCACATATTCACTGTCTTTATATTTTATGTCCCACTCATTGTTCTGGCCTTAATTCACAGGTTTGGTACATTTGCATCCCCTCTTCTCCATGTCACCATGGCCAATCTTTTCCTCTTCTTGACTCCTGTTCTAAACCCCTTAGTTTATAGCCTAAAAACCAAACAGATAAGGTCTGCAGTGTGTAAAATATTTAAAATTTGGGGAAACTTGCTCAAATAGCCACATACTGCCTTAGCAAAAGAGATGCCATACTTCTCTGCTCCTTTATCTGTTTGCTTCTCAGGAACATGCTTTTATTTCATTGAATAATTTGGGGAGATATGAGGAGATATGTCTTCAAAGAAGAGGACAGTATTTTGTTTATCATTAAAAATATTTTATCTACTACACTGTAATTATATCCATATGATGAGATTCAGTGTAAGGTATGCATATATTTTTGTTTAGTTGCTTTGAAAGAGACACATAAGCTATGTAAAATTTGAAGGGATGTGGAAACCTATCAGATGCTACCATCTTTTAGAAAACAAAACTAAGCTTAGTTAACATAAGGGGGGAAATGTCACTTTTTAATTTTTAAATTATTTTTTAAATTTTAAATTAAATTTAAATATTATAAATAAAATTGCAAATAAAATTTTTCTTTTAAATTTAAAATTATCCATCCAAGACATCAAAGAGAGCAGCATATTCTGAAATGTGGGAATAGAATAAAACGTTATACTTGGAAGAAGTAGAATATAATCATAAAATTCCTCTGGTAGAAGCATAGTAAATATCAATAGGAGAGGGGACTCTGAATGTCTATCAGTGTTTACATTTATTTAATTAATAATAAAATTGATTTATATACTTTACTAACTTTAATAAATTTAGTAGGCCATTAAATTACTTTGCTTGGGATAGACAATGCTCTCATTTGGCTAACACCCCCATAATATAGTTATCCTGAGAATCTATTAGGAAATCATTCCATATGCATATTTGGAAATTATACAGTGTTTTGGTTTTTATTAGAATTTTATAATTGAAGTCTAGTATAAAGGCTATTCATACTAGTTATTATTTTCTCTTATATTTTGTAATATCCTTCATACATATGATCATAAAACATATGGAAAACTCACATAAAATGCTTTCCCTAATACTTAGAAAATCATTTATTGCAACATAGAAAATTCTGATATCTGACATATATTTGTGAATATATGTCATATATTCACTATATATACATATATATATACAAATATACACACACATATATATATACAAATATATACACACATATATACATATATACACACATATATCATATATATTATATATATATGTATATATATATATATATATATAAACACACACATATATATATACATTTATGCCAGCAAGGCAGACACAGGCCTAAGCATGACAAATATTACATACAGATTTTTTTGCCCTTTTACTCCCCCCTTCCTTAAAACTGTTAATTTCCTAAAGCTAGCCCCCTGCGTTCTATTCCCTTATTAGGACACTGAGACAAAACACCAAGGTCCAATAATCAAATTTCATTATTTGGTTAATAGGGCTAACCATGATTCACTGAGCCACCTTAGCACAAACTCCCATTTCCCTTTAAAACTCACTTCATTGAAAATGCCCTCTTTGAGTCTTTGTTCTCTTGTTTGCCCTTGCTGCTGTGACTGCCTTTGCAATACCACTCCCACACCCATTTGCCTTCCATGGTAATAAATCTCCTTTGGTTCAAAAAAATTGTACCTGGGTATGTCCTGTATAGATTCCAGGGGCTCAACTTCCCTTTAACATAATACTGTAAATACTAATTTTAACTCCTGGTTAAGATAGAAGTATGGAATTCAGTTTACATTACATTACATGAAGAAAGGCACCTAGACTACTTAACATTCAGATGTAGAAAAGTGAAAGCACTTAAGGTAAATTTAGGAAATGCTAATGAATGATACTAATGAAAAAGACATTTAAATGTAGAGATAAGGGTGTTAATCTTAACCCTGTTAAAAAAATATATATATAGTCACTTAGGTATAGAGGAAATCCAGGAGGAAAATTGTATTAGAAGAAGTTCTTGAATTTAATCCTGGTTTTCATGTCTTTGAAGACTATTGCTAAGAAAACCATATGCATGTGAGCATGCCCATCTGAAAGTCGCAAACAAGCTTCCAAAAATGCTGATCCAGGTGTTCTGTAACTGGAGAAAATGAAAGATGCAAAACTAGCTAACAGTGGTGTGAGCTACTGGAAATCAGGATAAATGCTATGTTCCTCTAAAAGGATGTGCAGATCCAGGTATATTTTGAGGAGAAAAAATATACAAAATAATTTACTGATGGAATGCTATGACCCACACAATCTGCAGCAAGGATGGTCAAAACGGTCTACGCTGGGTATGCATTTTTTTCTCATAGAAAGAGTGCAAGAAAGATGGAGGATATTTTAGTAAATAAAATAGAGCAAGAACAGGGGAAAGAAAGCACAGCGGAAAGTGAAGAAATAGGATTGGGGATTTCATGACGGTTCTGAATCTTTTGTGGAGTTATTGAATTATAACCCTCATTTGGAGCTATAAAAATGTAGTACCCATGAATAGAAGCTAACAAAATATCTAACCAAGAACTGCTTCTTACTGTTTAGTTAGCAAAGTCCATCCAACCATGCACCAAGAAATATAGTAGAAAATAAAACTCGTGATAATATAAATGTAATGTCTTTATTCATAAAATTTTCAATTTCAACATTTTATCTTATTTTCATTATATACATCCCAGATATAAATATAGTAAAATAAACAATCATGTTCACTGTGAAATTGAGAATTGTACTTTTCATCACTGAAACTGTTATTAACTTTCTGAGCTGTTCATCTTCTCTGCAACTTCAAAGATTTCCTCAGGGCAGAACGAATCTGCTTGGTCTTCAGGCTATATACAATTGGGTTGAGCATTGGGGGCATAAAAAGATAGATATTTCCCAGGACTGCATGTGCTATTGGAGAACTTCTGCGGCTGATTCGATGCATTACAGTTATCGCCAGCAAAGGGCCATAGTAAATAAAGACAATAAAGATATGTGACAAACAGGTATTGAGCGCCTTCATCTGACCGTCTCTGGAAGCGATCCCCATAACTGCTTTAAATATCAGAGCGTAAGAAATGGCTATGAGCAGAAAGTCCACCCCAAAGGAAAATATAACCAAAACAAGCCCATAGAAAATATTGATCTTGACTTGGCCACAGGCTAGTTTCATGACATTTGGGTGGATACAGTAGGAATAGGACAGCAGCTGCCCCTTGCAGAATGGTAATCTCTTGAGCAGAATAGGTAAGGGCGTCATGAGTGCTACACCCCTCAGAAAGGCTGCCAGTCCCATCTTGGAAACTCGTGAGTTGGTAAGTATAGTCGTATACTGCAGGGGGTAACTGATGGCCACAAAGCGGTCAAAAGCCATAGCTAACAAGATTCCTGAGCCCATGGAAGAAGATGTATGGACGAAGAAGAGCTGAGCAAGGCAACTGTCAAATGCAATTTCATAGAGGCCAAAGATAAAGACTTTTAGCACAGAGAACAGTGTGGAGACAGACAAGATGATGTCAGCCCCGGCCAGCATAGACAAAAAATGGTACTGGGGCTCCTGCAGACTCCTTTCAGTCCTCACTAAGTAAATTACAGTACAGTTCCCTGCCAACGTGGTGATGTACATTAGGCTCAGGAGAGGACCCAGCCACAGGCGAGCACCCACCAGCCCTCTGAGGCCGGTGAGGATGAAGACAGTAGGTTGAAATGTGGTATTAAATTCAGACATGGACAACTGTGAGAATCGCTATGCAAAGCAGTTTCTCTGACACTGAGCCCTAGAAAGAAGTGAAAGTCAAATGTCAGATTCAGGAAGTTCTAAAGAATGTGCTGATTACCTGTGAAGGAAGAGTCTCATTGGGAGTAAAGAGACTAACAATTATAGCAAGGAACAATTGTTTTCCTGAATCTTGCCTTGAGGGTGGATAATACTTTTCATTACTAATCTTCATGTAGTGTAAAGCCAGTTAAGATGGCAGTGAAAATAAGTAGTTCATTTTGTTTTCAGCCCATTCCCAGACCAGCTGGATCCAAGAGCCTAGAATTAGAGACATGGCATGGCAAAAATAAGTAGTAGTACATTAAAAAAAAATATCAGGCAGTTTCAAAGTCTTAACAGATTCAACAAACATACATGGGGTTGGAGTGATGCTAAGTGGGTAAGGGGACTCGCTGTGCTAGCATAGGACCTGATTACAAATTCCAGAACATGAAAAAAGGGAGAATGGTGGCAGCTGTCTGAGACCTCTGCACTGTGGGCTCAGAGGGAGAAGGAAGATCAGTGGTACTTACTGGCTACAAACCCATCTGCAGGTTCTGTGAGGGATCCCTCCTCAAGGGAACCTGGTGGAGAGTGATACCTCAGGACGTGTAATGTCACTCTTGAAATTCTGTGTGTGTGTACTTGTGCACAGTGGAACACATATACATTAATGGACACAGACAATTATAAACAGAAGAAATTATCCTGGATGGCAGAGTATCCAGTGTCTCTATTTTCTCACTATAGGAGATGAAATCTGAGTAGAAACAAGCATTTGTTCTTTCTCTTCTGCTCCTCCCACAAGCACACATTTGTCTACTTAGACATATTCCCATTCCAAATGCATGATGATTCGGTGTCTTTGTCAGTATTTTAAAATATTTTGTAAATACTTAAATGTATAAGAATAAATAATCTATAATATTTAATATACTTATAATAAATGTATTAATAATATTTGTTTAATTTTAGGTTTAATATATAAAGTATATATAATTATTCAGCATGTGCCATTTTATGGTCTTTCTTCTGTTTTTTGCCTGTGGTAGAAATATAAATTTAAAATATCATCATATTCTTTATATTAATTCCAATAATTTTATAATAATATCTAATATTAATTGATAAAGAATTAAAAGCTTACAAAATAGGCTTATGTCACTTGGGTATTTATTTCCCCTCTGTGATCTTTTAAAAGTATTTGACCATCTAAAATATTTTTCTGTGAAGATTTATCTTTTTTGATTTCTAGAAAAAAAATGAAATGCTGTTGAAATTGTTTCATGATTCACTATTTTAATGAGTTATTATTCTATACTTTTAAGTGTGTTTTGTTCTATGGACATTAAATAACAATGACTAGTATCAGTTTCAACCAGTTCCTCCTCCATAACTAATTACATCTATTCTTTGGTTCTGGATGCTTTTAAATACATATTTTCATCTTAATCTCTAATATTACCTTCAGAAAACTTTAAAATTGGAATCTCTAAAACCATACTCTACACACAGTTAGATATCTTAAATATTTTGGTGATATGTCCATCTAATAATATTATTAATTTTCTTAACTGGAATTCATCATAACTAGCCTACATTAATTAAATATATCACTGCAATTACTATTTTACTTGATCTTGAATTTTTACTTGATATTCAAATTAAATAACCAACAGAATTTAAAATAAAAACCAAAAAGCCCAGCACAGAATAAGTTTGGCAGGGCCCGTACGGGCTCCTGGGGACTGAACCATCAAGCTCAGAAAACATGTGGTCTGAATCAGGTCTTCTGCATATGTGTTACAGCTGTTAGCGCAGCGTTTTTGTGGGACATCTAACAGTGGAAGTGGGTGTTTCTTTGACACTTTTGCTTCTTCCTGGGATTCTTTCCTCTTGTTGGGTTGCTTTCTATGTGAGGGCTTTTGCCTTGTCTTACTGTATATTGTTTTATCATGTTTGGATGGTATCTTTTGGAGGCCTGTTCCTTTCTGAAGCAGACAGATTGGGAATGGATCCATTGGAGAGAAGAAATGTGGATGGGGGCTGGAAGGAGTAGTGAGAAGGAAAAATATAGTAGAAATATACTGTATGAGAGAAGAACAACTTTCAATAGAAAAAGAAGCCATTAAGGAAAAAGGAGATAATTAAAAAGACATTGGGAATAGAATATACAATGCTATTGAAAAACCCCACAATTTTAACAAGGTAATATTTTGCTATCCAAAAGTGTTGACCTGGACAAATAAAATGTATACCTTCTCATACTATTTGTAGTAATATGTGGAATCCTTAGAATATATGCTTAAGATGGATATATCTGGATTGTGTGGCAGATCTTTTATCAAATTCTTGAGGTACCACCACATTGATTTCTATATAGAACTACCACACTGGCTCTAAGTGTTTGAACACCCCCCAGAAATGAATAAGTGCTCATTTTATCCAAAAAAAATGAATACTAAATATATTTTAAAATAACATTATAGAAAAGCTCAAATCAAGAATACTGTCTATATGTACATTCTTAACTTCTTTAACTGTAGAATAAATATTAAACTTCCCTTCACATTTTCAATAAAATAAAAATTAGACATACACAAAAATGTTTTTTTTAAGTGTCCATTCATTTAAAGATTAAATACTATACTTTTTTATAAGAGAGAAAAGAACTAGGTAAGAGATAAAGAAATTGTTCAGGAACTATGACATAATTTCCATTAAAACATAATCTGTTTGTTCCACAGAGCCATAGATAGCTCCCAAGTTCAGACAGGAATAGACAAAACTGGAGAGAATAAGAAAGGAGAGTCAGAGTTGGAGTAATTAAAACTGTCCACTAAGTAGGGCTACCACGTGACAGTTTCATTTTCCTTTGATTTCATGGCCTCTTCTGTCTATTTTCCAAGACATGTGTACAATGTAAAGAGGGAAGCAGATGTCTCCTCCTTAAGGATATTAAGAATCTGTGAAGGCAAGACTTGGCCAGAATAAATGGCAGTCTAAATCCAGTGTCATTCAAGAGCAACCCGGAACTGGCTGCTGTCTTGTGGAATCCATTTATTTATCAATTCAGTAACTAATTACATATTTCTTGAATAGACCATATAGAGGCATTTTCTATGCTCTTCAGATATACTATTAAATATTTTTGTTTACAATATAATTCATATTATTTTAAAACTTGCCATGACATACAGCTGTACAAACAGTAACATTTTTAGAAAGTGAACTAAATGACCTATTCTCAACCTTATCAGAAAAGATGTAAAAGCCCTTGAATAAAAATGTAAATTTAAGAAAAAGTTCAACATTGTATAAGCATTTACACAAAACAGTTTTACTGGGCATATGTGATTATTATCTTAAAGTATATCAAGCACGGAAGACATTAATGCCAGTGTGTTTATGAAACTGATTGTAAGTCATAAGGAACATACACAGAGAAAAGAGTTATAAATGAGGGAGAAACCAAGGGCCAAAGGCATGTGGAAGAGAAAAGCTGATAGATAGCTCAAGAGAGAAGAGAGTGGCTGATGGGAGGCAGAGAAGAGTGAGATTATGCCAAGACAATGCTGATTGTATTACAAAGACAGCTTTGCAATGAACTTTGCACTTACAAAGGTTTGGTTTAATTTTTGTTTTTTTTTTTTTCTGTTTTTTTTTTTTTTAAAGCAAAGTCAATGATGTGACTTCAGTTTCCTTTTTCTAAATCCATTTTTGTGGTCTTCAGAAAATAAGAGGAAAAGACTACATGAAAAGACATACATTTTAAGCATATTTTAGTTTCCCAAGGAAGAACCAGGATTAAAATATATTTGCTTCAATGACTAATAGTGAATGATCTCACTCTTCAGTATGTTTCAGTATGGTTTTAAATCAGTGTTATATCATCAAATTGTCGCTCCATACTTAACAACTTTTGTCCAGTAATGTTTAAGACTTCCCCTGTATAAACGTATGAGTATTAATCAGAATGGACTAAGACTAACGCAACAATGCTGTGCCTTAATGTTAATGTAAAAGAACTCTTCAATGTGAAGAAAAAAAAAGTCTGACCATTACATTTACATTCCTTTTCCTCATTGTCTAATCTCCATCCATATTCTAGGTAGAGTCCCAAGCACTCCCAGGCTTCCCTTTACCTCAGTGTCTGTGGCTGGAGAAGTTGAGTGAGGCTTGCACTTCTCTTCCCTCAGAATTGCCAATGGAATATTTATTGTGTAAGTTGATGTTCCCAAAGGTACTGCAGCATGCAATCTCTCTCCCCCTCCCTTCTTCCCTCTCCCCCTCTCTATTTCTTTCTCCACTTCTCTCTTTACTTGTTAAGAAAATATACATATGAACACACACATACACACACCTATTGTTCCAACAGTGATGAAGTAAGGCAAGAGTGGGTTAAGGATGATCAACAATAGGATTATCAACTAAAACAAACTAATGGTATTCTGAGACTACTGTTCAAGAGAAAACAAACATTTTAAACTAAAAATGTTCAATTTTATTAGTAATGATAGGAAAAATAGAGAGCCAAGATTAAATTAGGTCTTTTCCCTAGAGATGCCATGATAAATAAACATCAACTTTGAATCATTAATTAGGGATAAAAAATACTATCATTTAATTAACTGCTAAATCTTATAAAGTATTTATAATTCAAAAGACAAACAAAGAATATCAGGAGACAACTATAAGCTTAGAAAAATCTACACACATACAAGAGAAAAATATTTGGCTTCTTTTCTGAAAAAGTGATTATCAAGATAGGCAAGATGGCTTATCTGACAGAGACACTTACTTCAAAGCCTGAGGATACCAGTTCCATTTCTGAGACTCAAATGTTGGAAGGGAAAACTAAGAACTACTTGCTACTCTCTATCCTCCACATGAACAGAATAAATAAATAACCAAATAAACTGAATGAGTTTTTAAAAATATAGCAAAATGAGTAAATTCTAATCTTTTCAACAAATTTTACTGATAAAACATGATAACCATGTAGGAAAAAAAGAATGTTAATTTAACACCAAAAGCTAACTGTCAAGACTTATTCTGAAATATAAACCATCTTCTTCAGATGATATTCTTATAGCAGATATGGTAAATATTGTAAATATTTTAAGAAGTCTTGTTCTTGGTAAAGATAGTTACAAAAATGAAGATAAATAAAAAATAATTCTTTGAAATTACACAAAATATGCTCAATAATGAAAATATGAGTTAAATGTTTTCAATAAAATCAAAACATGACAGTATTTCTATAATTATTATTTATTTTAATGAATTTGCTTCCTTTTATTTATCAAATTAGTTTCTTGAACAGGAATCAGAATTAATTTTTCTGCTGTTATATTTCAGAATTTTATATCAAAGAACAATGTCTAAATATATCAATGTCTTATATATTTAGGTACATTAGTTATAGAGCTGTTCATTGTCTTGTATTGCACTAGTGCTGGTGATCAACCCAGTACCTCCAGCATCCTAGGAAAACTCTATACATTGAGCATCACCCAGCCAATCGCTAATACTTAATAGTGTCAACTATCAAGTTTTTCAAAATTGCTTATTATTTTCCAAATTATTTGAAAGCAATCAAATGGATTTAATATGTTTAGATAAATTTATGTCCCATTAATTACAAGTTATTGGTACTGAAGAAATGTATTAGTGGTTAAAACATGTGATGCACTTGCAGAGGATCCAGGTTTAGTTCCTAGCACCCATGTGGTGCCTCACAACCATTTGTAACTCCAATTTATGGAGACTGAATGCCCTTTTCTGATTACTGTGAAAAACAGAAATGTATGTATTCTACATACATATATGGAAGAAAAACACTCATCATAAAATGAAAATAATTCTTTTAAAATGAAGTTACTAATACAAATCTATAATGGCATAAAATATTAATTAATTTTTCAATATTAAAGATGTAAAAGGATGATAAAAGTTTAAAAAGATTTGAGAAATCTCTCTCTCTCTCTCTCTCTCTCTCTCTCTCTCTCTCTCTCTCTCTCTCTCTCTCTCTCTTCTCTGGTTTACCGAGACAGGGTTTCTCTGTATAGCCCTGGCTGTCCTGGAACTCACTCTGTAGACCAGGCTGGCCTCGAACTCAGAAATCCACCTGCCTCGAGAAATTATTCTTAAAACATGTTTTATGGAACATAATTGCTAAGTTTTACAAAATAAGTATACCCCCAATATAAATAGTCTCTCAAACTTCCTTTTCCATGGTCTCTGAAAAGAAACATTTGAATTGATGTTAGTTTTCTGGATATCTGGAAATGTACTTGGGCTGGAGGGGATGGGAACACACAAGTTCCCTTCATTTGTGTTTCTGATGCTTCTCAAATGATCTCTTTCCCAGAGAAAAGGCCACACTCAGTGCTAGTTAAAACACCTACCTCTAGCCAGTTAAGTGTCTGACAGAGCAGAGCCCAGTGAATGCGTTTAGAATTGGGACCATTTTCAATCATTTAATATATCAGTCATGTGATTTCCATCTTCTGAGCAGCTCTTGACCCCCAGTCAGAGCAAGTGACATCATTGCAAGCTTTGCCCTGGCTTCTGTACTAGAGTGAAAGCTGTATGACAATTGTGCCTTCTTTTTCTAATTACTAAATGTGTCAAACATAATAGTAAAATTGTTTTGATCAGCTATTATTTAGAAACTCACTTAACTTTCTTTTTATTATTATTAATTCTTTTCCTTTTATCAGATTATACTATAATTACCTAATTTCCCCTTACCTTTGCTTCTTGCAAGCTTTCTCATATAAACATCCTTGTTTTGTTTAAAAGTCATAGCCTCCTTTTTCATTAATGATTGTTACATATATATATATATGTATATATATATTCCTAAATACAACCTTCTCAGTCTGTATAATTTTATCTGTATGTACATTTTCAGGGCTGACCAATGCCACATGGTGAGCCTAGTTTCTTTTTCCTTTTCTTTTTTTTTTGTTTGTTTTTTTTTTTTTTGAGACAGGGTTTCTCTGTGTAGCCCTGGCTGTCCTGGAACTCACTCTGTAGACCAGGCTGGCCTTGAACTCAGAAATTCTCCTGCCTCTGCCTCCCAAGTGCTAGGATTAAAGGTGTGCGCCACCACTGCCCTGCCATCAGCCTAGTTTCTTAAAGCATTGTCAGATGCTTACATGCTTATTTATCATCTGAGATAATTGAGTGTTTCTTTCTCTGTTTTGGAAGACAAGATGTAAATAGCTACATTTAACTTGGATACAGAGAAGGTCTGGTTAAAGTATCACTTCTCAATGAATGCTATTAACCACTTCTTGAACTTTTTAAAACCTCTTTTCAGAGAGTACTTTTTATCTAGTGTTATTGATAATTATTATGATGTCATCAGGTATTATGAAATAGACAATCAAATACTTATCGTCCATTTTTATTTTGTAATGTCTTAAGAAACATTAAATCATGAATTGTGTGATATCTTTGTTTTACTCTATACCTAGACCTTCATGAATTGTATATGACATAAAGTTAGATCCCTCAACCTCTCAGTCATGGTGGTATTCAGTAAATTTGAATTCAGATTCCTAATTATTTTTCCTCATTTCTACCAAAATCATTCATTAATCAACAAACACAATCATATTTGTTCTCTTTTTAAAGCTTTCTGCTGATCCTTTGCACCTTATTTTCCTTATGAGGGCACGAGTACTGTTTAATGTTAGAACTCATGGTGCCTACAACACTATTTGGCACTTAGTAGAGCCTGAAAAGTATTTTAAAGATCATTGCAGTTTTTCATACATAAACAAACCTCATTCCCCAGCAACAACACGTTGCACTCCAAATCGCTTGCGCAAGGCAGCTTGGATCTGCCTGGATTTGAGGCTATAAACCACAGGATTTAGCAGTGGGGTCATGAGGAGGTAGGCATTGCTCATGGTGGTGTAGAGAATTGGAGATGTTTCTTGGGTGTAACGATGCAGTACTGCAAGGCTGATGAGAGGCAAATAAAACACCAGCACCGTGCAGAGGTGACAGACACAGGTTTGCAGGGATTTCCAGTTTCGATCTTGGATCCCCAGTTTCATCACAGTGCCCAAGATCTTCATGTATGAAACTAAGATGAAGATTACGTCCACTGCAAATGTGCAAACTACACAGACCAATCCATAGACACTGCTGAATGTGATGTCTCCGCAGGCCAAGTTAAGCATATCTGGGTAGTAGCAATAGGAGTGAGAGAGGATATTGGCTCCACAAAAAGGAAATGCCCTGAGGAAAAATGGCAGAGGTGCCAATAGAGTGGCTCCTCGTATGAGGGCCGCTCCACTGAGGCAGATCACAGTGTGGTGATTCAAGATTCTGGTGTAGGTTAGTGGAGCACAGATAGCAACCAAACGGTCAAAAGCCATGGCCACCAAAACACCTGATTCTACAGAGGAGAGCGTGTGAATAAAGAACATTTGTGTCAGACAGGCATCCAGACCGACATCGTGAATATCAAACCAGAAGATAGCCAAGACACTAGGCATGGTTGACAATGAGAGGCCAAGGTCAGTGAGGGCTAGCATGGCCAAAAAGTAGAACTGGGGTTCATGAAGGTTCTGCTCTGCCCTAACCAGAAGAAGGAGAAGAATGTTGCCCCCAAGTGCTACCAGGTACAGGAGACAGAAGGGGATGGAGATCCACATATGTGCAGCTTCTAGACCAGGGATACCAATGAAGGAAAAAGTGGCCCAATTTGAAGTAGTATTCAAATCTGACATGATGAGTTGTAGGTGCAACTGTAGTCCAGGACACTCATAGATCTATAAAAGACAAACCAAGTCAGAAACTTGAAAACTGAGTAATAAGTAAAACTATATTTTAATGCATGAAATGGAAAAATCAAGGTATGGAGACTTCAGATTTGGTTATCAAATTTTGGGCAGAGATTGGAAGGGCTAGAATTCTCAGAAAGGGTTGATGGGACATAGAATTTTGTACAGTGTCTAATGGAAGATTTTTCGACAGTTTCTTTTTCAAGTAAAATAAAGACTTATGATGTACTGAATATTTACCCAGTGATTGCATTACTATGAATTTATTTAATAGAAACAAACATACATGATCATAAAGGTTTATATAGAATTATTCATATGCAACACCTATAATAGCCAAAAACTGAGAAGAAAATGATTATACATTTATTTTTGTATGGATACATAAATTACCACAGAGCTATGTAATTTAAATTTTAAATGAAAAAAATAATTGAAAGACACAATAGCAGGAATTGATTATGTTATATGAAAAGAGAAAGAGAAAGCATAAATACTCTCTGATCTCATGTGCATGAAGAAAGAAAACATCAAATGCCAGATTGCTGATCAGAGACTGGGAGAGACAGACTTTGAGGATTGTGGCTAAAATCATACACTAGTAAACCTTCAGGAAACTGAAGACATCTTATATTAGAATGATATTGGGATCCTATGACGGTACACATTTAAAAATTACTATTAAATTGATATATTATATTGGTTTCAAATTAACTTAATAAAACTTGCCCAAATGTTTTGTCAGAAGAATGGTTTCTCAATGACACTAAACATTCACTAATGTGTGTGTGTGTGTTTTCTTCCATAATTTTGTCCAACAGTTGATTATTAAAGGAAATTCCTGTCATAATTGTGAAATTACTAGACTCTCGGTACTAGAAATATTTTTATGTCAAGGACAAATCCCAGGCTTCCGTGTCTTACACTCTCAACTTCTAGACGATTATATATTGCCCCATATCATAGTGAGTAAACTCAGAGATCTGTGTTCTCACCAGCATTTTTGTTTAAATATTACTTTTAGTGCTTTATCTTTTAAGTGTCCTAAAGTCTTGTGTATATATCTCTACTTGTTCCATACATAAAGATTTTTTTGGACATTTGTTATAGAGTATACAGGGTTTTTCATGTTGTTATTTGCACACTTGTAAATCTTTACAGCTTATTTTTTCTGAAAATGAAATGCTTGCTTATTTGATTTGTGGTTCTGAGAGCAAGAAGTCAGGAAGGATCATAAAAGATTTGAATTATAAGTGTAATGTATAAAGAGTTTGTCTTTGGTTATCTCTGTGCTGATTTTCCTATTTTTAAAATGCTTTTATTTTAATCATGTAGGCTTGAAATGAGAAATGACAGGATAAATCATTTTGTATAGGTTAACATTTATAAATTCATTGTTCATAAAATCTAATATTATACCCTTTTATTAGTTTCTGAATTTATAACTTCCCTCAAGCCAAATGATGTAATTACACCATTTATTCTTCCATGTGCCTTTCATACTCATTGAACAAAATCTGATTTTTTCATTCTTAAATAACTGCAATTTTATCTCCTCCAAAGATCATTTAATCAACTGATAGAGAATTATCAACTTCTGCTTCAATAATTGCACTCATAAGGTTTTGAATTGTCATTATATTTCCCCCATTGACTCATATTCTAATATTATCTTTAACAACATTTTGGTTTCTTTGAAATATTTTCTGAATTATCTAAGTGATTACTATCAATGATATTTCTATAAGCATATAAATTTGACTTTATTTAAATGATAGAATTTAATAACCTGATTTCAGCAAATTCTACTTGTTTCTATTACTTTTGTAATATTGGTATGATGTTTTAATGCTGCTATGTGGATTAGTCTTATGAAACATTAGATAAAAAGGATGTAGTCATTCACTTCCTAAAGGTTAATCAATTATAATTTCTTTCTTCTATGTCATAGAATTCAGTTTATCACAAGCATATCAAGGATAATTTTGGGTATTATAAAATAAAATTTTGTTATAATTGTAAATCAATAGAAGATATATAGATATAGATATAGATATAGATATAGATATGGATATAGATATAGATATAGATATAGATATAGATATAGATATATAGATATATAGATATATACATGACTTCATTAAAATGATAGCATAAAATAATAATATGAAATATAAATTGTATATATGATTCTAAAATGAGATATTTATATACACATTCACCATATGGATCGACACACATACATGCATAAACTAATGAAATATGCATAAATCATCTCTATGTACAATTCATGTTTTGAGAGTATTGTACAGATTAAGTCCATTTATTTCATCTAGTTCCTAATCACTCATTTTAGCTCAAATATATAATGGATAGAAGAAAAACCCAATATAAATAAAGATTGAAAAAATAAACATAGACAAAGATGGTAACAGAAAAAGAGAAGAAGGAAGAAAGAAATTTTCAGTTAAAAACATTATTTAAGACTGTGTTAGTACATCTCCATATTCCAATGCTAAAGTTGAAACATATTTACTGGTTCACAATATTGAAACTGCCATAGACAAATAGATGAAGTAATTGCTATTGATAGTATCTGTAAATAAACCTAAAGGACATATAAATGTTGAATCAGATATATGTCTATACATATTTTCATCATCAAAGTCTAACTCTAATATTATGTAGCTTCTCACTCATCTTTTGAATGAGAATTCACCTTTTTTGAGGCAAATTATCAACCACATGAAAAGTTTAAAAAAAAAAAAGCACATAGGCAAGGTTGAAATTGACTATCCAATGTGGAAAGAGTTCCAAACCAGATAAAAATATTTTTAAACTGGTAATTTGAAATTGGCCTTGAATAGTCATAGTTACTATTTGAGTATCATGGAATGTGTGTAGAAAAAACAAACATCATTAGAAAACATAAGTGCAATACTTATATGAAGGAAAGGACTATTTTTGGATGAACTGCTATGTGAAGGAGGCATCTTTCTAAGCATGTGGTTTTCCCTTTAATTGCAAAGAAATAATAAATAAAAATTAAGTTATTGATCAATTAATATTGATTAATTAAATTATCTTATTAATTAAATATATTTTCTTTGTATCATTTACTTTATTTGCCATTGCATTTGCTTTAGTTTCTGAATGAAATAAATTATTGGTTTATTTAATTCTAATGAATGCCTAAGTGCATTTTTACGAGAAACCGACTCCCAGAAAAGTTATTAAACAAAACCCACATGTTCCGATCCATTTAGCTTTTAAAACACAATGTGCACTCATGACATTAACTCTTAGAAAAACTATTGACAAATACAATAAATACTACATAGAAAATACAACTAATCAACAATGTAATTTCTAATTATTATTTATTCAAATAAAATTCTCCTATATAATTTTCCAAATACTTTCTAGCTCAGCAATGTAGCTCTTTTGGTATTGATCATTTTTATCATAGGAAACAAATACATATGATGGTATTTTTGAAATTTTATAAACTGAATCAAATATTAAGTTGTTATTTTATACAGCATTGCTTAAATGGACTTTCTCAGAGTTCACTAGATGCTATAACTTCTTTTCAGAATACTTCACTCACTGTGGAGTAGACAACACCTTCTCATTCAAGAGCTTCTGATGCCAGAACTCTCCTCTCTGACACAGGAAGCTCTTCACTCAATATGAAGAGGAAGTGTTTACTTCAAAGGTTTAATACTGGTTTATAAACTAGCAAAAAGGTCTCCCAGGTGCCTGAGAAGCTCTACTGAGATTTTAAAAGTTTAGGGAATTTCCAACTTTCCTAGGCAAAATGCTTATATTTATTATTTTCTCAAGGGACATGAGAAGGAGACTGCTTTACCTGCAGAGTATGTTCTTCCTTTCCTGTTGTACTATAGAGATGGACAAGTATTATTTTATTAGAAAGTGAAGATCTGTCATTTTCTTCTTTTACTGGATGAAAGGCAATTTGAAATGAAAATGTATAATAGGTATTATGAATGCATAGGCACAGTCAAATATCTAGGAAGTATTGAGATTTTAGATAAGAATGGAGTCAGTTTGTAGAGATCATTATTAAAAATCTGTTCATATGTGCTATCTATATCAAAAATATACTTCATGTGATATTTGAGACATAAATAACTTTCTACTTTCAGAGAATAATGTAGAATGATGTCTTGAATTAAATATATTTGATAGTAAATATACTGCTGTAATTTATTTAGCTGAATTATAAGTTTTGTTTTCTATTTGAGTTTAGAATTTTTCATAATCAGAAGTATTAAATATTTTATCGGTTATTTTATGATTTATAAAAAAATGCAAAATCTTAAAAATAAGCTAGAAAGTACATTTGCTTAAAACTTTACTCTTGAGTTTTTGCTAAGTGTGAAAAAATGCCCACATTGGTTCTCTTCTTGGCTTTTCCTTTCACTAGCACACATGATATCATTGTGAAAGTGGCTGATGTATATTCCTCAATGATCATGCCCAGTACTAAGTCTTTTTGATTTATTGGCTGTGTTCTGAAACAATTCAGAATTTAAGTCACCCAAGTGTCATCACACTTAATTTTTTCCACTTAAATTTCAAATAAACTTTCTGCTAATAAAAGGCCACACCATTTAGTTATCCAAAAGTGTAAATGGTGCATGAAGATGATTTTTATATATTATATGTGCATATACATATCCATATATCTGTGTAACAATGCTTGATGAAAAAGAGGCCATGAATTTAACATGGAGTAAAAAGAGGTGAATGGAGGGACTGGATAAAGAGAAGGAAAAGAGGAAACAATTATATTACTCTCAGAATAAAGCTAATGATAAAAACAGCAGCAGCATAACAACAACTACTGCTGCTGCTGCTAGTACTACTAATACTAATAATAATGATACTAATAACATGAAACTGATTGTACCCTGAGCTTATCCTGACTGTTCACTGTATAGACTAGTGGGGACTTAGCTGTAATCTTTGCTACAGAGAGATTCAGAGAGAAGGGAGAGATTCCCTTCAGTTGTGTGTCTAGTGGGGAGTTCAACAGGTTCTAACAAATGGTTCCAATGAAAAAGTCACAAAGATAGCTCTTATTGAAACCAAACTTGCCACAAAATAACCCAAAAGTTACAAATCTAGTACAGTGGGATGGAAAATAATAGGATTAAAAGAAAGACATATAATGTCCTTGCCTTAGAAAAGAGATTATAAGTAACACTAAAACTAAAGGTTCAGAATTTTATTGGTCAAAAGAAGCAAAGTCTAGAGGACAATTTACTAAAGCCAGCTATGTGCTATCTATATCAAAATAAGGCAGATGCTACAATATTAGAATTACAACATAAAGAGAAGTTAAGATTATGGAAGCAAGAATTAGAACAAAGATACAGGAAATTACAGAGCATCAGGAACAACAGAAAGAGAAATTTAAGACTTGGCAATGTGGCCTGGAGGAAGCACTAGAATTGAAGACACAGGAAAATATAGATCAGAAAAAGAGACAGAAAGATGAAAATGAAGGTGGGAGACAGTAGCTGGAAAAGATTTTAGAACAAACCATGTAGCAGCTCACAGATCAGACTGAGCAGCAGAGAGAAAATAATGAGTATTGGAATTAAGACTTAAAAAATAACCTTTTAAAATTAACCAAAATAAAATGGACAGCAGACTATCAGAATTGCAATATAAAGAAAAAATTAAAATGTAGATCCGGAACCTTGAAAAGAGAATACATGAACTCAAGGAACAGGAAGACTGAGTGACAAAAGGAGAGATGAAGCATGGACACAGACATTAAGGGAGGAATTTAAAATTTCAATTAAGGAAAATACTCAGGTAGAGATAGAAGATAAAATTAGAGAAAGCCAACCAAATGCTATTAGAAAACAAACTATAATCTAACCAGTTAATATACAACAAAGACTTCCAGGTGATGATCATTCACAGGGTTATCAGGAATTTGAATGGCAACCCATGGATGTGTTAGATCTGAGAAAATTTAAGGAACATGTCACTAATTTTGGAATGCATTTACCATTTGTAAAAGAAATCCTGACTTCTTGGGCTATTAAAAAGAGAATAGTCGCCCAATATGGGAAACATATGGCAAAAGCAATACTGACACCTGCTGCATGTTTACAATGGTTCTAATGGAGAAATGAGGAAAGGGAAATAGTATAACAAAATAGTGCCAGGGTAGAGAGATTTCCACAGATTCACTGCTTGGTAAGGGTTGCTTTGCTGAGTTAGAGGTGCAGGCTATATATGACGAAGAAACTCTGGCATTGTGATGATTGTTAGCCTTAAAGATCTGGGACAAAGTCACAGAATCAGGGAAAAGACTTGAATCATTTATTCAAGTCATACAAGGTCCAAAAGAAACCTTCCCCGACTTTTCACAAAGGTTAACCTCAGCTGTAGAACGGAGTATATCAGATTCAGCACCAACAAATGCAATAATTGAGTCTTTACCCTTGAAAATGGAAACGCTGAATGCAAGTATGTGATCAGACCACTGAGGGCAAGGTCAACATCAATAGATGAGTGAATTAAATATACAGCTAATGTTGGATCTTGCTTGCCTCATATGGCTGTAATAGGAGAAGCTGCCACTAGACTCCTAGAGATGACCAATGGTTTCAAATGTTTTAATTGTGGTGAGCAGGGTCATCTCAGAAATGACTGGGGGAAAAACTGAAGTAAGACCAAACGGAGGCCTATGCCTTCTGGAATATGTCAAAGAAGTGGAAAAGGCTGATATTGGACTAGGGGATGTAGAGCAATAACAAACAAATGGGGCAACACCCTGCCAAAAACCTCCCAGGGTGGCCTCTTGCAGACCCCAGTGAGGGAGAGGTCTCTTCCTCAGGACAATTAAATGTCACTACTTCAAAAACAGATGTTCTGAGACCAGACAAGGCTGAGGCAAGTTCTATAGACAATTCACAAGGCTTCATAGGGAGCCAAAAACAAATATTTTGGCAAACTTCTATAGAGGATCAAAGGACAAAACTAAGCATACTAGTAAATAATATTGAGATTTCAGGAATGGTTGAGACTGGAGCAGATGTCACCATTATCTCTCCAAAATCTTGGTCTGCAAGTTGGCTGCTTCAAGAAATAGGCCAATTTCAAGGAGTTGGGACCTTATCTCAAATAAAGCAAAGCATCAGATGGCTTAAATGTATAGGACCTGAAGGTCAGGTAGGAAAATTGAGGCCATACATGGCTGATATAGCCATTGACTTATGGGGAAGACATTTATTACAACAGTGGAAAACCCAAATTAGTATCTCCTTAGTTTCAGTGTCTACCCATGAAACCCATCAGGCTCTTAATAAAAAAAATCTAAATTAGTTAGGGAATGTTATCAAAGGCAGTTACAGACTATCCAAACTATGCATAAACAAAATGCAGCAGAGGCTGACAATTTAGGTCTACCCCAAGGAGCCACTGCTGCCAAGACACCAATAGCCTTACCACTAAGGTGGTTAACTGACCAACCCATTTGGATTGATTTATGGTCTATGGCAAAAGAAAAACTACAGGCATTAGAACAGCTGGTCCAGGAGCAGCTGGAAGATCAGCATATAGAGAAATCTACCAGCACTTGGAATTCTCCTGTATTTATCATTAAAAAAAAAAAAATCTGACAGATGGAAGATGCTGACAGATCTCAGGGCCATTAATAAGATAATTCACACAATGGGTTCCTTGCAGCCTGGGATCCCATTGCCTTCCTTGTTGCCTAAGGAATGGTCTATCATAGTGATTGATCAGAAAGATTGTTTTTCCACCATTCCTCTACATTAATACGATAAGGAAAGGTTTGTTTTCACAGTACCTACCTTCAATAGAGTTTACCCAATAAAAATATATCATTGGAAAATCCTGCCACAAGGAATGTTAAATAGCTCTACCTTGTGTCAATATTTGTACAACAGCCATTGAAGATAATTTGCAAACAATTTCCCCAAACTATTATTTATCATTATATGGATGACATCTTATTGGCTGATCCAGATATGAATATCCTAGAAAGAATGTTTGATGAAAGCCAGGTGATGGTGGCGCACACCTTTAATCCCAGCACTTGGGAGGCAAAGGCAGGTGGATTTCTGAGTTCAAGGCCAGCCTGGTCTCCAGAGTGAGTTCCAGGACAGTCAGGGGCACACAGAGAAACCCTGTCTCAAACAACAACAACAACAACAACAAAAAACCCCAAAAAATGAAAAACAAAAAACAAAACAAAAAAACCCCAAAAGAACAAAACAAAACTAGAATGTTTGATGAAGTTTAAAAAAAAAAACCAAAAAACAAAAAAACTTTGTCTTGCTAGGGATTGAAAATCAACCCTGAAAACAATACAAAGAGGATAATCTATTAATTTTCTAGGGTATAAAATTAGGTTGCAAAGAGTTAGGCCACAAAAGGTGCAAATAAGAAGAAACCAATTAAGGACCCTTAACTATTTTCAGAAGCTAATAGGAGATATCAACTGGCTGTGCCCTACGATTGGCTTGACCACTCAAGAGCTAAGCAATTTATTTCAAACCTTACAAGGTGATAAAGATTTAGTAGACCAAGGAAATTATCAGCTGAGGCTGATAAGAAGTTAACTTTGTTAAAAAGGAAATTGCAGGATACACATCTAGATTTTATTGATCTAAAGATGATCTTAGCTATCTTACCTTCTACTGATTCTCGTACAGGAATTCTTATGCAGAGTAAAGATTGTATCTTAGAATGGATATTTTTAGAACATAAACCGAACAAGAAATTAAAAACATACATTGAGATGATCCCTAAATTGATACTAAAAGGAAAAGTGAGACTTCAATAATTAGTCGGAATGAAACAGACTAAAATTGTGGTACCTTTTACTAACACAGAAATGGATTCATTGTGGGCACAAGATGAACATTGGCAAAGAGCATGCAGTAACTTCTTCATAGAAACTAATACCAGATTCCCTAAAAGCAAGTGGTTTCAAAAGAACTAATTGGACTCTCCTTTGTATAATAAAGGGAACTCCAATATCTGGAGCCCCTATATTTTACACTGATGCTAGTAAATCTGGAAAGTCATGATATAAATCAGAAAATGTAAGTAATGTGCCTGAGAGTCCCAATAAGTCAGTTAAAAATCTGAATTATATTCAATAATCATGGTGTTGCCAGATTTTCAAGAGTCTCTTAATATAGTAACTGACTTTCAATAGGCAGAAAGGGTTGTTTTACACATAGATACTACTGAACTTATTCAGGGTAATTCTGAATTGACTTTGCTATTAATCAGCTACAACAAATGATCAGAAATAATAGGAGTTATCCACTATATATAACATACATAAGATCCCATACTGGTCTGCCAGGTCCTCTGGTACAAGGTAATAATGACATTGACCAGCTATTGATAGGAAGTATATTAGAGGCTTCAGAATTCCATAAAAAGCATCATGTTAACAGCAAACGTTTTAAAAAAGAATTCACTATCACTTCGCAACAAGCCAAGGAAATTGTGAGGCAATGTCCTACTTGATCATTATATATCCAAACTCCATTGCCTACAGAAACTAACCCTAAAGGTACCCAAAGAAATGACATTTGGCAAATGGGTGTCTTCCATTTTACAGAGTTTGGTAAACTGAAATATGTGTACCATACTGTAGACACATATTTAAGATTTCAATGGGCAACTGCAATTGTGTCAGAAAAGGTTGATTCTTTTAGAAGTTATAACCATTATGGGAATACCCTTACAAATCAAAATGGACAATGGTCTGTCGTATATCTCTAATAAGATGAAGCAGTTTTTTGAATATTATAATATAAACATGTTACAGATATATCACACAATCCTATAGGACAAGTGACTGTGGAGAGATGTAATCGAACTCTAAGGGAGATGCTTAATAGGCAAAAAGAATCAACAAGAACCCCCCAAAGATAGATTACATAGTGCTTGCTTTATCAAACTTAAAATTTTTTAAATGCCAATGAACAAAATACCACAGCTGCTGAAAAGCATTTGATTGTGAAAAGAACTATTGAACTAAATCAGCTTGTTTATATTAAGGATATTCTGACATCAGAATGGAAAATGGGAAATGTGTTATGTTGGGGGAGGGGTTATGCTTATGTTTCCATGGGAAAAGAAAAGCTTTGGGTTCCTTCTAAGTCGATAAAAATCATACCTAACAAAGGGAGACCTGAAGACCTTGATGAGAGAGAAAAAGAGGGAGACTACACAAGAGTCTAATAATAACAAAATAGGTGACATATATGTGTTAATGTTTATTCTCTGTATATGGAGAAAGCTCTGGAAATGATTGAGACTAAAATGTCTATACATACCCAATAACACTCATTGGGTACAAATTTGTCATGACTTGTTATTACATAGCTTCATTTATGAGGGCAAGTATACAAAGTTATATTGCAGTTTGATTGCATGATCAAACTAACCTGAAGAAAGACAGTAGTCTTTCTTTAGTGATCTTCATTTACTGATCTGTGCACCCTATATGATCCATATGAAGGTCTTTATAGAACTATATGTTGCTTTTAAGTTTTATATACTGCAGGATGAAAGAAGAGAAAGACAGCCCTGAAAAGACTCACATTCTGGGATGCTGAGATTCTGGGACCTTCCATTCCAGCTTCACACTTAACTCTACCTCAATTACATCAAAGCTGTTTCTTTTAAAGACTTGCTTCCAGAACTTTTCCAGAATAGCTAGCTTGACTATCCAGCTTTTCAGGCTGTCATAGTAAAGATGTCAGCTAAGCAATGAGCTTTCTCAGCACAGAGTGACTGGAAGGCAAATGATGCAGGCTAGCTCTCCTTTGACAAAGCCAACTTTTCTACTTCCCTTTGGGCTCCTAGAAGGGAACCCTTCCTCTCAATTCAGTCAGAAGAGACAAAAAAAGATCTTCATCCCAGTTCCTTATTCTGGATGGTTCTAGCTATTTTAGGAATTATAGATATGTTGTCATTTAAGGGATACTTTACAAAAATGTAGGTTTGGACAGGGAAGAAACTAGAGAGCTTAAACTCAGAGATTTCTATCCTTCTTTCCTCTTCTCTATCTTTCCTTCCTAGGTAAAAGGGAAGGGGTGGGAAAGAAAGGAGGAGATATAGTAATATCATAGAAATTATAGAAATAGACAAATAGGGATAGGTTAGCAAGTTTACTTTCAAGCAAAACATCTCATAAAAAAGCTATATCTTACATTGGTACTCAATTTATTTGATATAAATTTAAAGTTTTCATTTGCATGAATTTTTATTGATATAAAATTGGGATTAATATTGTTACTCTCACATAGGTATTGTGTCTAACACATTCAAGAATTCAAGGCTTAGACTCAATCCTTCTGTAACTGCTATTATAAACCACTTTTAGATGATTAAGCAATGTGACTTAAGGGACAGATAACAAACTCATGGTCCTGAGTTAATTAATAGGGTGTTTCTGAGATATTTTGATTTGAAATGGCTGACAGTAGTCAAGGCCTAACAGTTTAGAAATGCTTTGGGTAGACAGATATGACATTTATGGACAACTCTTTATTAAAGATCATTTGACTAGAGACCTGTCTCCCCCTGACAGCACCCCTTCTTTAGATTTACAGAAGAAATTGAGCATCAATAGAGTTTCTCCACTTGTGGTGAGACAGCCACTAGGCAAGAATTGCCTCATTTCATCTACAGACAAAGTACTGTCCAGAAAAAGGATACACTATAGGGAATAGTTGACTAATAATCATTGCCAAGACATGGTAGTCAGCTCTTCAAAATTCTGCATTACAAAGGTCTGTCAGATGACCCTGGGTAAGAAGGCTGAAAACCTATGCTTCAACTTTTTGAAGTATAAGGGACTGTCCAGGTGATCAGCAGTCTCTATAAATTGGCTAAGTTTTGGAAGCTATATTGTATGCTTCTCATACTTCCAGGTAATATCAGTCATTCTTGTATTTCCATTCAGGTTGAGACTGGTAGTCTCATAGCCAACCCAAGCTGATTAACATTGAGATAGATGATATAGATTTGAGAGGATGGTTTTGAGATGGCATACTATCTAAAGCCAGGACATAAGTCAAGTTAGAATCATAAGCCTTTTAATTTAGGATATGTGACGATGTTCTATCTTAATGACATAAATGATGGACTGGGTGTTAGGTCTATCTTATACTTTATAGATTACAAAATGGTAATAAAATTTGTGCTCTATATTTGAAAGAGAGATTTTGTTTTTTATTAGAACAGAAAGGGGGAAGTGTTGCAGATAGCCCTGGGGCTGCTTGTATTTTGATGCTAATTCAGATCTTCAGGCAGAGGCTGCAACCAAGGATTGAGTCAGTACTCAAGAGACTTCCTGTGAAGTCACCTTAATTTGTAAAATAAAGGCTAGAGCAAGTGCTTGGTCAGGACAAGGAAAGATGGAGTTGAAAGTTTGGGAGAGAAGGAGGAGGGAGAGTAGAGAGGATGACTGAGGAGGAGGCAGAGGGAAAGTGAGCACAAACCTGGAGAAACTGAAAGTTATTAGGGGTCTCATAGATGGGGAAGATGGTAATGTTGTGGTAGATCTGCCCAATCTAGACGTGCAGCTTGTATTCATATTGATTGTGTTGTGTTTTCTTTACTTTATTTGGGTTGGAGATTTACTCAAACAGATGAGAGACAGAATATCAAAATGAACTATATACACTTATGAAGTTGTCAACAAACTACATTAAAGAAAATGAAAATCACGATTGCTTTTACAACCAAGGTTTCTATTAACTTATGAAATGGTTGCTATTTATGAAGATACAAAAATACTTAATAATTTCATAAACTCTTTAAATTATATAATTATAATAATTAATCAAAACTATAGCGGCATCTACTTTAACAGTTGAACTAAAAATACTTTGGAAGAATCCTTATATAAGTCAGAAAGGCATGTTAACATCCTTTCTACTCTTAGAACTTATTTCATTGTGAAATGCTTTATAATAAGTTCATTTAGTTCTAAATTATGTTTCATATAACTTGAACAATAACTTCATAAACTACACTTATTATGTTGCTAAGCAGCAGAATTCATAATCTGCCATAAAATGAGTACACACATGAAATGAAACAAAATATATTGATAATATTTGGGAAATGTAATTGCCTGCATATCTAAGATATTAATTCTTGAACAACATCACTGGCTGTCTCAAAGTCAGATTCAGTAAATATTTAATTTCTAGAATATCAAATACTTAGAGGTGATCTTACACGCAGACTAGACTATCCTGGGAGAAAAGATGAGGCTGAGAAAAAAAATCTACGTAAGACTTTTAGGAAATAATTTAAAGCAAAATCCTCCCCTTTGAGCAGCCTTTCCAACCTGTGGTCCACAGATTACACATGGCACAAGAAAACAGAACAGAATGCGGTCCAACAACAAATTATAAATTTTCTTAAAAACTTGTGAATTTTTTTTCTCCAATCATTTTTGTGACTTGGTGTGAGCATTGTTGGTGACATCATCTTGCAACATCAAAGGCTGAATGGACATAGTTAATTAACTTTTTTTTTTTTTTTTTGGTTTTTCGAGGCAGGGTTTCTCTGTGCAGCTCTGGCTGTCCTGCAACTTATTCTGTACACCAGGCTGGCCTCAAATTCAGAAATCTGCGTGCTTCTTCCTCCTAAGTGCTGGGATTAAAGGCCTGCGCCACTACAGCCCGGCCTGACTTTTCAATGATACACTTTACATGATGTCTTGGTGTATCTGTCCTCTTCTTTATGAAGTTCTGTTTACATTTTCACTGATTTTAATCAATGATATAGAGAAATAGACATTTCTACAAATCCAATGATCACTAAGGGAAAACTTTTTATTTCAACTGAACATGAGAAGATTGCTTTTTAAAAAGTTATCAATAATATCTTATAAATAATATATTTCAAAGATTAGTGAAAAAATTAAAGCTTGTACCATGTTAGATTGACCTCACTGTTAATGAGTCAATAAGAAATTTAATCAGGAGACTTAGGAGAGGAGTCTCATGGTAAGACAGAATGAGGAGTACAAATTAGACTGAAAAATGGCAACCAGCTCTAAAGGAAAACACTATCTTTAACAACGTTTAAAAGCACTTTATGGGTTAATCAAATTAGGATATTTATACAGTTTGGAATTAGGAAGTTTGTCTGAAGGTAAGATCTCAGTATCAAAGAACAAAAGCATCATAATTCAGTCTCAGAGGAGACAATGCTATGTAAGAATTGTCTAAAAGAATGGCAGGGGCAAAAAGGGAGAAAAGACTGAGGTCCAGTAAACAGCCCAACTTGGGATCCATCTCAAGGGTGGCTTCAGGGCCTGACACTATTACTGATGCTATGGTATGCTTTCAAACAGGAACCTAGCATGACTGTCCTATGAGATGCGATGATATGCTTTCAAACATTTCATTTATGTGTTTATCTCTGGGGAAATTTCTCAGAGCAAATGAGAGAGGAATAGCAATAGTTTGCTTTCACAGTTCAGGTATAATCAATAAATGGCAATCTATAGGTTCTGAATGCTGTTGCCAGAGGCATATATAGCGAGATTTAGATGTCTTATGTTGGTTGGCCCAATAGGGAAAAGACATTGAGGATTTAAGCTTATTTGTTAATTCTGAAAGACTGTTCATTGTTGGTTGTTCACAGTGTCTTAAGGGAAATGCAAATGCTAAGATCCATACACACAACTGCTAAACAAACATTTGTATCAGTGTTGGGTTATTGAACCTGCACACAGTGATGTAAGAAGAATGACAGTCATATTTAACTTTGGAAGTGATCAAGACATACATTTGAATAAGGGATCTGAGAGTCTATTCATGTTTTAGAAATCCTTTTTATCAGAACACGTGATGGAAGGAGATCTACCATATTCAGACAGAAGAAGTCAAATGTACTCTTGCACAGTACGCTAACTACAATGATATTGTACTATACATGTTTTTATAATGCTTTTATTTTAAAAAATTTTTATATAATTTCATACTTTTCCCTTTCCCTTTCCTCCCTCCGATATGTTTAAACCTTTAAAAGTTGTTTAAAAGCTTACATTGCTAGAGGCCTAGGTTCACATGCAGTTGTAATAAATAACACAAAATACCCTAAGTGATGCTTAAAATATTATGTTAAATACTCCACTGGCATTGATATTTGTACAGAGTATATGGGCTAAAGAACGATGGCAGCTCAGAAGGTGTCAATTGCTTCTGAACGCTGCTAGAATTTCTAGAAACACCAAAGTGTTTTGTTTGGAATGAGTCCTATTAATTAATTAATAATGGATCAAAATTAAATAAAGACTTGAATGGAAAACTTCCAATTATATAAACTTTTTAGGTTTCTTATTTATGGTTCATGTATATGTAAAATTTGCAAGGTGCTATACTATGTAATTCATTGGCACACTGACTTCTAACAGACTTGAATTAATACAACCTCGATGTCGACTAGCACTTCTGATGCAATCATTTACTTGGCACCAGGGCATTCTTGTACTGCCTCTAGGGAGTAGGAAGGCTAATGTTGATACATTAAGAGTGTTTAGGGAGATTTTAATTCTCAGGGGAGAGCTTCACACATAATAACATAGCTAAATTTGGTCATGCCTACTCATGCTCTTCAACAGAGAGGGGAAACCGTGCTTACAGAATTCTGGAGAGGATACTGTCTTAAGATACCAGGTGAGAAAAAAAATGATGTATAATTTGAAAATGAAATTCAGATCAAAGAGACTATAGCTAAATTAGTGAGTATGGGAAAAGCAAGTAGGAGGGATAAGGGCTGAAGGAAGGGGTCTTTTAGGGAAACCATCTCTAAGTTGATTGTATCAGATGTCTGAGATGTATGGAAAATTGTATTAAAACACTTAAAATGAACTGGAGAAGGAGGACTGTCCACATATCTTGACATTTGAAAGTACACATTCAAAAAGTCCTCTGAAAATAATGTCTGAGCAAAAAGAAACATCAATTAGAAAGTGAAGGATTTAGAAAACGTGACACATAGAGCTTAACAAGTGACACTTTGCAAGTAAGGAGACTTGGTGAGGTGTATTCTTGTCAAATTTAGGCTGAATTTTCTAGTCAGACTTCCCTGATACAGCAGCCATACACTAAAGGTTCAGTGACTACCAGTCCTCTGAGGCTAATGTTTGATTACATATCTGAGCTTTTACTTTTCAGATATCATGTACAATACAGATCAATCACTTCTGCAATCGACTCTGAGTCTCAGTAAAATGATGTAGATAGATTTTGATCTGTGGAATGTGTGGCTGAAAGTAGAAATCAGTCAGCAGGATCCTGAAACACCCTGTAGCTAGTAACAGAAAAAAAGTAAGTCAGGATTGAGTCTGATTTCTGTGGTTTTCCTTCATTCTCATTCTCCATCAGAACCTGGACTCAAAAGAAATTTTAAATGAGACATAAGAGAAATAATGAGAAGAATGGAAATGTATTCTCTCATGCAGGCAATGAAGACTTCCCAGTGCAATCCCCACTAAGACTAACAGCTGGGGCAATCGGGATAAGAGGGCAGGTGAAGAACCAGATGTCAAGGGCTTATTGTTCACAGTGTCATTCCTTATGATGTGAAGACCAAGATGTATGGTTAATCGTTAACTTTAGAAACATGGAAGGTGAGATAAGATAGAAATAGAGGACATGAAAGAATTTAAATGTGTTCATAGAACTTTTTTCTAAAGCAAATGTGTTGTGGTTAAGGTAGAGAATGAAAATGGAATCATCTCCTAAACATAGTCTGATTTATATTGTATTGATAGTTGCCTAATATTTTTAGTGAAACTAGCTAATTGTGCCAGATTAAACTTGTGCCATTGGTGCAATATATATTTCAGAATTAATCACAAATCCAAAACACCTATGAAATATTAGCCTGAATAAAGAACAAGTGATTAACACCAAACCACATATGTACAGTAGGCATAGTATAATGTGCTTAGATATAGCGACTAAAAATGAACTCAATTACATTCAATAATCCTTGTGGAAGATATCTAGGTGTATTAATAGCTACAAAACTAATATTTTACACTTTGAAATTAGTCCATACACTATGTGAATTAGTATGTAAAATTTTCAATTATAGATACATTTTCAATTATATAGAAATATTTTCTCTTATTTTCTATGGTACATGATTTTAGAAACCATGTTTGTATTAAGGAATGATGTGTCACTTGTCACAATTCTTCTTAAAATTAGTGATGGAGAGGTGACAATAAAAGAATCCAAATCCACCACAAAGTATTTTTCAAATGCATAGTAAAATACAAGTAAGATGAATTTATCCCAAAGTAAGAGTCTATCCTAAAAATGATCCAAGCTCATGACAATAAAATAGGATTACTATAATAAACATGAGTAAAAACTGCAAATTCATGTGGGTCCTTTTAGTTTTTGCATTCATATCTGCAGAATTTTTAAGAAGAAAAAAAAAAGAGTATTAGCAACTTCCAGCTTGCTATGAGGGCTAGATTCACACCTTACTTGGTAAAGTTTTGCCTTTTATATGCAAAATACTAATTTCAATCCCAATATCACAAAATGATATAATGCTATGAACAAGCTATCAATGATATAACACTCATAAGTAAAACTGAAGAATTCCACAAAATAGTGTACTGCTGTGATTAGATTGCAAATTTTGATTAGTGAATGGGAACTTAGTTAATGATAATTTCTGAGGTTTTCATTTTAAAATGTCATTATATCAATGCTATGACTTAAATTAACTAAAAACATTTTTATTTTTTCCTTCAGTAATACATCACACATGAAGAAGTTGTTCAATAGAGGAATCACTCTTTATTGGGTCCAACTTATACAATAGGAAAAGTCATAGTCTTTTATCACACAAAACAACTGAAAGTTCATGACTGTGTGAGGATGAGAGCAAAGGAATGTACATTCAAGGCATAAATTATAGAGACAGGGTTCTGCATCTATTTCTGGGACAACACATTTTATAGGAGAGGTATGCAGCCCTGACAACATGTTTCATGTCAATATCACCAACTCCATCTTCTCCACCTTCCTGGTCACAGGCATTCCAGGGCTGGAGGCAGTGTACATCTGGATATCTATGCCATTCTGTGCCATGTTTCTCATTACGATGGTGGGCAACATCACCATCGTAATTGTTATCTGGCACGAGCAGACTCTTCATGTTCCTATGTATCTCTTCCTGGCCATGTTAGCCTCCTCTGATCTGGGTCTCTCTCTCTTTACCTTCCCCACTCTGTTGAGAATCTTCTTGCTGAATGCTAGAGAGATGACCACTTCTGCTTGTTTTACTCAGATGTTCTTTATTCACACTTTCCAAGTCCTTGAATCAGCTATCATTCTGGCAATGGCCTTCGATCGGTACGTGGCCATTTCTCATCCACTTCACTATCACTCCATTCTCACAGACTCTGTGGTTGCCAAGATAGGATTAGCTATTGTTGTACGAACCTTAACTGTGCAGGTGCCTCTCCCCATCCTCTTGAGGAGGCTGTACTTTTGTCGATCCAATGTACTGTCTCATTCCTACTGTTTGCATCCTGACATCATAAAGCTCTCCTGCTCCAGTACTAGTGTCAACAGTATCTTTGGACTCTTCGTGGTGCTCTCTACCATGGGGCTTGACTTTCTCCTCATCCTCCTCTCATATGCATTGATTCTAAAAGCAGTACTGTGTATGGCTTCCCACAGTGGCCGCCTCAAGGCTCTCAACACTTGCCTCTCCCATCTGTGTGCTGTGGTCCTTTTCTTCACACCCATGATCTGCTTATCCATGTTGCATCGTTTTGGTCCAAGGCTTCCCTCACATGTCTATGTGACTCTGGCCAACATGCACTTTCTAATTCCTCCTGTGATGAATCCCATCGTCTATGTGGTGAAAACCAAGCAGATTCGTGACAAAATTCAGAAATTCTTCATTAAAAAGGCAACAAAGAAATCTCAGACTGCATCTATAGCATAAATTATGAAAATTTTATCTAACTTTAAACGTGCAAAAGCAACTTCTCTTTTAAAATGTTAAGTTTTATTGAGCTTTAAAATGAAACCATGAGCTACAGATATGAAAACCAAGAACAATAAAGTCATATTAGTTCTTCAAATTCACAAACTTCTCTCAAATTCCATTAAATTTTATTATTTTCTTTTCATGCCCTATTTTTCATCTGCTTGTTTAAATATTGCCGTTCAAGTGTTCGTTAAAGGCATCATGTAAATTTATCACAAAGTTCATTTACGAAATAATGTGCATTATTTTTTGTATAACATTTAAAATAGTTTTCAAATTTTATTAAATTTGTATGTGTATGTATGTGTATGCATATGCACCAGTGTGTTGGTGCTCATGAAGGCCACAAGTAGTGCCAGACCCAGGATTCCTTGGATTTGGGATTACGAATGGTTGTTATCCAAGCCACAGGTAAGAGGTACTGGGAACAGAACTTGGGTCTTTGATAAGAGCAATACATAACCTTAACTGCTGAGCCATGTCTCTAACACATACATGTTCCTGTAAATTTGTGTCATGAACAGGAAATTCAATTTTGCATTTGTGTTCTAGAGTATAAACCCTTCATCAATTTTCATACCATTTTCTCATTACTTAAATACAACTGCCTATTTATCTAATAGATATTTCAGATACTTAAATATAAAAATAGCCTTGTCTTCATTTTGTTGTCTTTATTCTTTAAACCGAGTAACTTGAACAATCTCATACAACAACATAGCTTGAAGTAGTAATGTGAGAAGGAGGTAAGGATGTTCTCAATTGAATAGATGAAATTAAGTTCAGAAAATGAATTTCTGAAACTGCACTGATAACCACCACATTTCAGAAAACAGTATAGAATCTGGATGATACTGGGGCAGAAGCAGAGGACAGAAAAATATGTGCTAAAGTGTTAATAAAGTCAAATATTTGACTATGTGAGTCTTATCCAAGGACATACACACACACACACACACACACACGTAACAATAAAGTCCTTCAACCAATTTTAAATTAAATTTTAAAATTGTGTCTTAAATGTCCTTGGCAGCCATATATATTAAAAGTATCTGGCAGTTTTTAATAAAATACAATTCATTTATGTATAATGACAATGCCATGCTAATGTCCTTTCCTTAATTAGACAACTCAAAAGATACTGTAAAGGAAGGCATTTTTTTCTTGGCTTAATTCAGTACAATATATTCCTGCATTTTAAACTTTCTTATTGATCATGAAGCTTATTTCCTTCATAGTAGCTTCTTTTTTCTTTCACCTGTCTTCTTTCAATTGTTGCTTTTTGTATTTATTTTCCTTCCTTTCTCTTTTTTAATTTAATTTTTTTGAGATGAAATCTCACTATTAACCCTGTCCTGACTTCAAAATTACATACTCTATCCTCAGCCTTTTACTTCTTAGTGACGTTATAAAGTATGCACCTTCAGGTTGGATTTATAGTTGACTTTCTTGCTGTTTTTTAAGCAAGGGTAACAACCAAAACATTATCAATATGTTTCACATAAACATGTCTCTATAAACTGATATTAAATACAATTATAAAACCATGATTTTACATTGTCAAAATTTTCTAAGGTTATGTCACTATTGAATGCAGTACTATAAATGAGATGTTACTATTACTCTCTTAAAAGAATATAAGAGCCAGAAGAGAGGAAGGAATGCTGTAAAAAGCTGTCTTCTTGAAATGATATGTCTGTCACACCTATGAACTCAGCAGAAGCCACGATGTGCATGTATTGTACAAGATTAGGTCCATCCACATACAATTATGATATCATCTCATAAAATACCAAATCTTCATGAATATCTACATACACTCAATAGTTGTTTAACCAAAGGGAGTCATATTCTCAGGAGTGTTAAGTTGTCCTCACTCAAGTGTTTACCCTACCCCACATTACTCTTTCCAACAACCCTGGCTAAATGTAATGGTCCACAAGTGAGCATGCAAATTAAATAGAGGGAAGTAAGAGGGGGACTTGCTGGGGAAAGGGATGTGATTAGAGAAGGGAGTATTTTAAAGGAAACGGAAAAAAATATTACCAATATAAATTACATCCTTCAAATTGTAAGATATAAATTAACATTTTTTTAATATTTTAGGTTTAAATATCTTTACTATTCACAAGCAGCATATTCTCCTATACTGCATGTCCAAGGTTTGAAATGCATAGCCCCTCCAATACTCTCTAAGTCTATAATGAGCAGCATTACTTCACGTACTTATGAGCACACCCTTTTCCACAAAGGACTCTTGACTATCTGTGCCTTACATTTATGACTTTATACTATACAAGAGGCATTGGAATCAGTTCAAATGTTTTCTTTCTCTTATTTCTGTGCTACTTAAGGCCACTAGAATACCCATGGTGAAATGACAACAAATTAATCATCTCTAGTTAATTTGTCTTCCAATGCTCATAATATATCAGTGACTATATCAGTATTTGTCTATAACCCCCAGATGTGTCTCAAATATTTGTATCTATACCCTAGGCACATGCAATTCACTTTATTCTCTTTCCTAGTGGTTTAAAAGCCATTTTTACACTGTATATTCCTTTTAACCATCAAAAGGATAATTGTATCACCTAGAGTCAAAGAAGATCAAACCTATTTCATATATGTACATATATATTGATAATTGACATGATTATAAGCATTATATTTTTAATTAAAACATAATTACATAATTTTTATCCTACTGTTCCTCCCTCCAAATCCTCTAGTGCAACTCCTGACTTCTTCCTCTCAAAATCATGGCCTTTTCTTCCTTAGTTGTTATAGTTATACACACACAACCATGCACACACATGTATGCAAATTCACTTACTTGTATAGCCTAAATATATAAAAACAACCTGCTTAGTCCACCTAGTGTTGTTTGGTGAAGGCTGACCACTTGATATTGTATAACCAATTGGAGGGCTCCTCAACTAATACTATTTTTCATTCATTAATTAATTTATTCACTTTTTATTTTAATTGCTGCCACCTCTAAGTCCCCCATCACATAGTCTCTCTCCAAAACCCCTTACTTTTCTCCTCTGAGTGGGGGAAGAGCCCCCTGGGTATCACCACACTCTGACACATCAAGTCTCCTCAGAGCTAAACACATCATTTTCCACTGAGGCCATTTTTACTACTTGGGATTAAATTCCTTAGTTGCCTGTAATCTTTTTCCTGTAAGATTTCCCCTTTCCATATTAGTATAGTCATACTATTAGCATACAAAATATAATTAAATAATAAACACTTGTATACAGTCTACCTTTGTGTGTATGTGTGTGTTTGAGTGTGCGAACTCAGATCAGGATTTTTAAAGTTAATAGTTCAGAATATTTTCATATCTTTGAATTATAAATGTCAAGTTAAATATCCACATATAACTGCACATAATGTTATAATATTTATTGTTTATTTGACCTCCCTTACTTAGAGTGATTTTTATGTGTATATAATTAGTTTATTTCCACCAATACAGTCAAAATATTCCAAGGTCAGAAGTTATTCATATTTTAAACCTGTCCAATGAAAATATTTCTAATACATTTCTAATGTGGACATAAAATTTTCTTAAAATGATATGAGATATTTCTAGGAACAGATTACAGTGATGGACCTATTTTTTTATAAGTTTTTGCTTATCACTGCAGCCTTTGACAAAATGCTAAGACATTTACTGAGCAATGATGCCATCATCTGTATCAGAGCAATATCTCAGAATGGTATACCTTTGTGGCTAGCTTCTGTAAGGAGAACTGTATAGACAGAACTATCTTTAATGTTACTCTGAGGTTCATGGCCATGGTGACTAATGGGAGAGAGAATAAATGGAAGAGAGAAGTCTGGTTATGTTTTGCCTATGCTTTTTTGCTTCTGACAAGTAGGCCATATCCTTTGTTGTATATTGTCTTATCCGTGATTATATTTTCACATTGCATCCTATGACTCCTTATGGAGAACCAATAAATTATTGTATATAATCTCACATCACCTGTGGCTTAATTCTAATGTTGTTTCTGTTTCAACTATACAGTAATTCTATACCTACTATACCATTTTTCATTTTATACTTCCCTTTATTAACAGAAACATTCCAGGGTCATTCTATATGTGTTTTTTGAATTAGTTTGGTCTACCTTAACCTTTAAAATATTTCTGCAGAAAATGAGAAAAACACATTTTGAAAACGTAAAAGGAAGAGAAGTGAGAAGATCAATAAAAGCAGGCTTTATGTTCTTTATGGAATAAATTTATACTAGACATCATTTACTAATATCTTTAAGCATTAACGCAGTGCTAAAGATATTCTTTAAAATGCCTGTAACTTAAGAATTTTTTATTGAACAGAAAGAAAATGTTTTGGAGAGTGTAGGTGATTTGTCTGTCTGGAGTTCCTAATATTTAGCAAGATATTTCTAGAGCCACCATAGTTAGGCTATGAAATTATTTTCTTAGGAATATCATGGTTTTAAACTGAGAATAGAAGAAATAAAGCTGAACTACAACCAGTTGCAAGTTCTCAGTATTATTCTGGAAAGTTTACAAAGACACATTAACAGCTGTGTGTATCATGGGAAATAGCCCTGGGTCTCCTGAGAGAGCCTGGATCAGAGCTTTATAAGTCTGCTCCATTGGCATTGCACTTAAGGCAGGGAGCCTCTTGAGGCTCACAGAGCTTGTGGAGTCTGGTGAGTGATGGAAACACGTGAATCTAGGGTAGATCAAACCATGTCATGTAGTACTTGGGATGTCATGCAATAGCAGAAGCTATTCCATGTCAGATTAACTCTTCATGAGACTCTCTGAGGCAGAAAAAACACTTGTCAAAGGTACTCAGTTCTACTGATTGATGTATATGACAGTATTTTAGATTACAGTTTTTGACTCCTATTTTTGTTAGAGCTTAAAATCAAATAGAATTCAATTGTACTTATATATGCTGTATACTGGAATTGCTAAAAAGTTGGTGTCATAGAATAAAACTAAGAGGAAAAGGTATAGGAAAGAAAACAAGAAATATGCCTTCCAATTCTCACATGAAATAGTAATATAGACAACTCAAATCATCAGCAAGAGGCCTTTGAAATAAAGATTGATAGGTCTTATATGCAACAGATAAAAGAGCAGCATTTTCTGTATAAGATTCCTTTCAGAAAATTCAATAGTTCAGCTTATCCTTTCTAAAGATTATGTAATTTTATATTCTAAAATGCTTTAGCACAATAAACATAAACTTTTGGGATATATGCAAAGTAAAAATTCAAACTTCAGAAAATTTGCTACTGTATAAAAAGTTAAGATGCTTAAAAGTACTACTAATCTTCCTTAAATATCAGACACTATTCAATAAAGGTCCATCTCTCAGAGCTCATGCAGATGAAAATACTGATGGAAAAATAATTTAAACAAAATTTGTCTAAAATAATATTTCTTTATTTTTGTTCTATAATGTCCTCACATTTTATCAATTAAAAATAACTAACTTCACTCTGTAATGTGTAACATTATCCATGTATAGATCATAGATATGAACTACAATATACACTTTTCTTTAAAACCTGGAAATCTAAAAATGGTCGTTCAATGTAGTAGCTAAAAAACAATCAGTTAAAAATGAATTGTCACAACTGATATCAGGGCACCAAAATCTTAGTTAATTGTTCAGAACTTTTTCTAATATGTACAAAAGCCTTTACTGGAAGGTAGAATTCTTTAACTACTTAAACATCACAATTTAGTTAATTGCCTTTTAAAGCATTTAGTTTTACTTTTGTGATAAAGGTTACAAATTCAATTTATCCAATATAGGATAATTGACTTTGAAAGATAAAATATATACTTCTCCTCATCCTCATCCTCCTTTTCTTTCTTTCTTTCTTTCTTTCTTTCTTTCTTTCTTTCTTTCTTTCTTTCTTTCTTTCTTTCTTTCTTTCTTTTTGCAAATATCAAGTAAAGACTATAGCCTATGATTTCTCAGTTTGTGGTTAATATATTATGCTAAAAGTTCATGTAAGAGGAATAATCTCTTCAGCTTCTTCTATACAATAGTGATAACTATATGAAAAGGGACAAACATAGACTTCCGATTTTTAAACTCTCTACTGAGTCTTTACATTTTCAGCACCATGGCTAAATCTTCTAGGAACATCTGTCTCTTAAAACCGACTTATCAGCCTATTACTTTTATAACTTCAATGAGTCCAAGGGGTGGCCTTTCATATACTCTTACTGCCCTTTAGAATCAAGCTGTATCTGCTTGTAGTGGACATGGTCTAATGTTGAAAAAGGTAGCCATTCCTTTTTTTCCCCATTTTTTATTAGATATTTTCTTTACATTTCAAATGTTATCCCCTTTCTTGGCTTTCCCTCCAAACCCCCCAATTTCATCTACCCTCCCCCTACTCACCAACCCACCCACTCCCATTTCCCTTTCCTGACAGTCCCCTACACTGGGCATAGAGCCTTCTCAGGACCAAAGGCCTCTCCTCTCTTTGATGCCTGAATACAGTTATCCATTGTTCTTTTTATAATTTTCCATGATACGGCATTGTCTGACACACCACCCCTTTGCATTTGTCTGTCTACTGTCATATAATATTTTGAGATGCTTCTTCTCAATGGATAGATGGAAGCATGGATTTGCAGTATCATTAGGTCCTCATGCAGCTCAATGTCCGTCCTTGGGTTGACTCGCAAATATGGGTTGAATCTGTATTCTGCACCTAAGTGCATGGGTTTTATGCCATCGACTTCTTTTTATTAATGTCAGCTAGAAGGATGAAGATAAACAAAGATTTTCTATAGACCTAGGAGTCTATCTATGGGGGTCTTTGCCACCTTGACACATATCTACAGTGCTGTTTTATGAAACTGTGCTGGGGTAGCTCCAGTAGATATCAGGGCCTGAGTAGGGTGGATGTAGCAGAAGGTACAAAGAGGGTTGCTCTGGACAGCAGTTAGCAGTTTTTCTGAGTCTCTGAGAATGTACGGTCTATCTGTACTTGAGAGATAGATTATAGATGAAGTTGCTTTCTCAGAGCTACAAGATTTATTTATATTCCCCACAGTAGTGATTACTACATTTTGTATTTGCATTTCAAAGCATTTCTAATACATAACTTTTCAAGGAAAATAAAAGAAAACATTTTTAGTAGTTATACTCTTAAGTTCAATGGTAACATATTCTATGCCAAGTTAGACCAAGTTTAAATAAGTGGGGAGAGAGAGGCTTTAATCTTGGAGTCAGAGTGTTATAGTTACAGGTGTCAGACAGTTTGATGTCTGAGGAAAAAGTTAATCTTTTTCATTTAATTTTAATAAACAAAGCAAAAACTCACCAAGCTCAGTTATTACCTAATTTAAGCCTTTTTATTTCTTATTTATTTTATTTCTAATGCTGGTATTTGTATCACCATACACTCTTTGTATTCATTTCACCATTGTGTGTGAGGAATGTGTTTTGGGGCCTTCAAAACTCTTTATACATTTTGTTTTACTAGTAATAGGCTTTCTTCAGCTATGTTACAGTCCCATTGGGGACTTTGTTTACCCAGCATTTCCATGAAGCTAATAATTGTGAAAACCATGTCCCTTTATTTATTTATTTTAACTAATCTTCGTCTCTACCTAGTGACTAATCCAAAGTCACTATCCTCATTATATTGATATTTTCCTATAGATTTCTAATGACAGTGATGAGGGTAGTTTTGTTTTGTTTTCCTTTTGGAGGAACCATCCCCAGAACCATCCCCTAAACATGCAAGTAGGGCCAATCTTTGTTTAAACTGTTGGGGGCACTTTTCTGAAAGCTTCTTGTCTTTTTTCTTGTCTGACTTAATTTCCATGGTACATAGAGTTGTATTGTTTCCCTAATTCTCAATTTGCTAAAATTTCCTGCTATTTCTCTCTTTTTATAAACATACTCAGATTGATACTATCAGTACAAGTTAAATGAGAAATGTTCCTGGTCTATTTGTGGAAGTCTACACAAACACAGTCTTGACCTGTCCCAACTTTTGATGTCAAGATGAGGACATCCTGTTTAATGGGTTCATTAATAAAAACTTCGTTTTAACCCAATTATTATTTCCCATTCCATTTCTCTCTCCCATAACATCTATTAAAAAGGCAAAAGCAAGGCAAGTAAGGAACACCAGAAGATGTTGTGGATAATTTTATCCAGAGAAAATTGTTATATTTGTTACAAAACATGCTGATTGCTCAATTTACATGCCACATTAAAATGAGACATGCTGTGTAACCTTCATAGAAAAGCAACTCTGTGATTCCCCGAAGTCAACAGTTAACATGCGGACTGATGATAATGCTTTTTCCTGCAGTGTGGCACAACACTAAGATGCACTGATAGGCAAGAAGTAGAATATCATAACAATTGCCCTACTAGTCCAAGATGTTGCCTAATATACCTCTCAAAAGAAGTTAAAGGTTTCTATTTTTAAGGAAAACTGCTTAAGATGTTCAGAAGAGAAAAAACCATTTAATGTACAATTTTGATATTTAATTTAAGGTTTAATTTAACTCTACATTCCCAGGATTTGGTTTGTTCTTATTTTGGTAAGTGTTTTTGAGAGTACTTATTATTTTGAGTCAGGTAAACTGGAGAAAATAGTGAAGATTAATACTTAATATGTTTAATCTGTCTAAAGTCAGTGTCCTCTTGATCTAGTTTATATATGTGTTCTTTATTGACCAGTAAGGCATTAGTTCTTCAATGATAGAAGTTATATATTATTGCTGCTATTACCAATATTTACTATAGAGAAAGAGATTTGATTTTTGATTCCACCAAAAATATTTTTCCAAATATAAATATTGTCTTTTCTTAAAATCTATGTTTCATATATTCACACCAACTACCCCAAATTTCAGTGAATACCATGAATAAAGACTGAGAAACTATTCAGATCAAGTGAATGAGCACAGCACTCAAACCTTTCCTAATGAATTTTTCATATTTTTTTTGTTTGCAATGCCTTGGGACTAGTTCAGCACCATGGCTGTCTCTCATAATATAGTTTAATATAATTACTTATAATTTATACTCTAATTTCTACACACTCATTCAGTAAGTTATCTATAGCTTGATTCCACTAGAAATGTGCTTGTATTCTATTGGAAATAATAAATCCCATGTTTTTAAGTTTTATGTTCTAAATACAGAGTTGATCTTAAATTTCAAATGTTGAAAAAGCATCAAAGTGAAAAGGAAGCTTTATTCATGTTAATCACCCAAATGTGCTGTTTAAAATAACGCTATTGAATTAGGGAAGGCTGAAAGAAGCTGAAAGAAGGGCAACCCTGTAGGAGGACCAGCATTCTCAATTAGTCTGGACCCTTAAGATCTCTCAGATACTAGACCACCAACCAGGCTACATATATCAGCTGATATGAGGCCACTAACACACATACAGCAGAGGACTTCAGGGTCTGTGTTCAGGCAGGGAAGATACACCTAACCCTCAAGAGACTGGAGGCCCCAGGAAGTTTAGAGGTCAGGTAGGGTTGAGGATGGGGACATTCATGCAGAAACAGGGAGGTGGGGAAGAAGTATGAGATGTGGATCAATCGAAGGATAGATGGGGGGATAAATATGGAGTGTAAAAAATAAATAAATTAATTAATTTAAAAAATAAAATTATTGTTAAGAAGTAAGTCTATATTGTTTTAGAATAGAAACTGCAGCAAAGGTGGGATTTAGCAGTGTGGGTAAACACTTAGCATGATATCATGCAAGAAGAGTGCTATGAATAAGCAGGTTTTGTTTTAATATTATTACAGTTTTCTGAGGCAATCCCTTTCCAGTGTTATGGCTATTTCTAAACATAGTAATGCCAGCAGCTTCTTTTTCATACTGATGGACCTTCCGGGACTGGAGACTTCTCATTGCTGGACAGCAATTCCCATCTGCTTAATTTACATTCTTTCTGTGTTGGGCAACATAACCATAATGCATATTGTCAAGTCTGTGTCCAGCCTTCACACACCTATGTACCTGTTTCTTTCCATGCTGTCAATGGCTGACCTGGGCCTCTCAGCTTCTACACTGCCTTCAATGGTAGCTGTTTTTCTCCTGGGCCAGAGAATGATAGGAGCCATAGCCTGTTTTATGCAACTCTTCTTCATTCATACATTTTCAGTCATTGAGTCAGCTGTTCTCTTGGCCATGGCTTTTGACCGCTGTGTGGCAATCAGAGAGCCTTTGCGCTATGCTACCATTCTCACAACAAGACGAATCGGGGCCATTGGACTGGCTGTGGTGATCCGCAGCGCTGCCCTTCATCTGCCTTTGCCTGTGCTCCTGGGAAGGCTGACTTTCCAGCCAATCAGTGCTCTGTCTCATTCCTACTGTGTTCATCCTGATGTCCTAAGGCTGTCCTGTTCCAGCACACTTGTCAACAGTGGCTTTGGGCTCTTCGTCATGCTCTCTACATTGGGGATGGATGCTGTGCTAATTCTCCTCTCCTATGTGCTGATTTTGAAGACAGTCCTGAGCATTGCTTCTAATTCCGAACGCTTGAAAGCCTTCAACACTTGCATTTCCCACATTTGTGCTGTTCTTCTATTTTATACCCCACTGGTGAGTCTATCTATGATTCACCGTTTTGGGAAAAAGAAACTACCAGCTCAAGTATACATGCTTCTTTCTTATCTTCATTTCCTTATGCCCCCAATGCTCAACCCAATTGTCTACAGTGTCAAAACCAAAGAGATTCGGGTTCGCATTCTAAAGATGCTTCATCCCAAGAAACATTAAACTATTATTGGACTATTTCTTAGTCCTAGGTAATGTCTGATTGAGGACATTCCAACAAAATGCAGCAGAGTGTTACCTTCTCTGGATCACCAGTCAACACATTATTTAGACACATCAACAAGAATACAATGTGGATTCCTCTATCCATCAAACTCATAACTAATCCATGGGAAAAGTCTTAATTCTTAGAATCCAAAAGTCAGTTTTGTCTTTGAAAGCATTATCACAGGAGAATTGTTTTCATCTCAAGAGTATTTATACACCGTCTTGCAAAAGTGCACAGAATATAAGAATGGGTGATTGCAACAACTAATGCCTGTTTCTGATAAACACTGTAAAATTCTGAAAACAAACTCAGATGGCCCTCATTTTGTTGTACTTTCAGAAATAATGGCAAACACAATATATCATAATTTTGATCTATGTAATACCTACAAATTGGGATTATCTTTGAAAATGTTAACTGAATAAATATCTAAAAATTAATATGTATATTCAAAAATAAAACTCTTAAGTCTAGAACTATAATGACTGAAACCTTAAATATGAAACTTTACATTTCCTTATAGGTCATCATTTGAGAAATGAGTAGAAACTTCAGTATTCTCTGTTTTTCTTAATTGAACTAACCCTCATACTCTTCAGGGTATACAGGAAAAATCCATGTTTTTCAAGAAACTCTATAGCTACTGAACTGCTGATGCGAGGTACAGCTCATATTTTCCTTACTCCTTTAGGAACGATTTAGGAAGTAAGCTGGTGGCTTGTTTTGTTTTGTTTTGTTTTTTAGTAATTTTAAAGTAAACTTAGAAGGCTGTTTTATGAAAACCATCTCATAAATATGTCATAGCTACAGAAATTGACTTATGAATGTATCATGACCCCTTGCCACAGTGATTTAACTAACTTCTCTGATGCAATTGCTTTAGTGAGAAAACAGCTACCAATGGGTCACATAGGGAATTCACTTAAGTGCTGATACTTCAGGCCAGAATACATTGCAAATTCATTTGAAATGCTATAATAGGAAAATGAAAAGAAATATTATGCCAGAATACAAATTGCAAACTATGTATTTACTATGAATAAGCATATTGAAGTGCACTAAGCTACCTTTTGATTATAATATAAAACAAAATAGAGTACTACTTTCTAGACATGAAACACTTAAAGGACTAGAGAATGACACTGTGTAAAAATACACTTTTTCAATATGTCTTAGATCCTTGGAGCAGAAAGAGAATTCTATATTGAGAATGCATAGCAGAGTGAGCACTCTGTGATCATTGTGCTTTTGAGTCATTCTGTATTAACAAAAACTTCACTTGAAGACTATAAAGATGAAAAACATATAGGAAGTTAGGTATTCCTCATGAAAATCATATCTCTCTATAGATCCAGCCTCAATTTGTGCATTCTAGACACAAACACTTGTTAAGTGCTCCAGGGATATCTTGCAGCTGTTAGTAGCATGCTACAAAAACTACTCTTCAGTCTGCATGCAGCACCCACCATTCCTTCTCTTTTGACAATACTGTCTCTTTCCCTTTCTGACATATGTGCAGACCCAGTATAAATGCACTGAAGATACTTCTGATTACCCATCTGCCACACTTTCCTATCTCCATGCAGCCTTCCTTCACATTCCCATATCCCATGCATCTCTTCTTTGATAAATTTTATGTCAACTTTAATAACATTACCAAAATAACATTGGCATGAACTAAATGACTCAGATTTACCATGTGCCATATGATAAACTTTTAAAAGGTATAAAGTTTTGGAGCCATAATCCCAATCAAGATAAATCATATATCTACCTACTATACATGCCTTCTGATGATCAATTTTACTTCTCCTTCATCCTTCCCACAGGCAACTCAAATACATTAGTTTGTATTAGTTTATTTCACAGTTTAAAATGTATAAACCAATAAACTAGATTTATTTTGTTTTAATCTATTTTACTTCACTAAGTAAGACCATATTGAGATTCAGCCACGTGGTTTATTTATTATTTCCTTTTATTGTGAATAATAATATATTTCACATTATGGATAGATAAATTTATGAGCTAAGTGAAATTTTCAATGTGAATATTTAATATTTTATTATTTTTTATTTAAAAATGTGTTTGCAGACAGGAGTCTAACATGGCAGCCCTCTGATAGGCCCAACAAGCAGCTGAAAGAGTCAGATGCAAATATCAGCATCCAACAAATGGGCAGAAGCCTGGGACCCCTGTGGTTGAATCAGGAAAGGGTACAGGGAGAAGCTGAGGAGGAGGGCAGCACTATGAAAAGATGGACAGTCTCAACTGACCTGGATTCCTGGGATCTCTCAGACACTGAGCCACCAACCAGGCAGCAGACACCAGCTGATATGAGGCCCCTGACAAACATACAGCAGAGGACTGCCTGGTCTGCCATCAGTGAGAGAAGATGCACCTAACCCTCTAGAGACTTGAGACCCCAGGGTGTGGGGAGTTCTGGTAGGGTGCGAGTGGGGAATGGGGATATCCTCTTGGAGACAGGGGTGGGTGGTAGGGGTGATGAGGAGGTATGGGATGGGGAGCGATGGGGGTGCAGACCAAGAAGGGCATTAAGACTGAACTATAAAAAAGGATTAAAGAATAAAAAAATTAATTGCAATTTACTTTCATACAAAATATCCTAATCAGTTTCCCTTGCAACAACTCCTCCCAGAACCACCCCACACTTCTACCATCCAATCCCATGATGCCTTCTTTCCCTCACATCTTGAGAAACAGCCATGAGACACAGAGAACTACAATCTGAAAGTTCATTCCCCTGTGCTGACACTTCTTGCAACAAGGCCACACCTCTGAAGGCTGCATTATGCAGAATTTCCTCTTTCAGGGAATCTGTCAAGGTTTGAATAAGAATAGCCTTTATAGGATCCTATCTTTAAATACTTGGACTACAGCTAGTGGAGTATTTCGAGAAGGGTTAATATTATATTATTAAAGTTACCTTTGTGTAGATATATATTGATATTTTGTATTATTTTTTCTAACCTCAAAATACTTCCTTAATGATGAAAAATGTTTGCTGAATTATAAATGACAAATTTCTCTTTTATTTCTGTAGCTTCAAAAATATTTATTACTTCTTATTTGAAGTACATAAATAAATTTCACTTCTTTTTCCATCAGTGAAATCCTGGGTCCCATGTTTTTCCACTTACTTTATCATTGATGCATCACCTCGTAGTTTTAAAATTGCTAATATGAATTCCTACCAGAGATAAATTTACCAACTCAAGTAAAATGTGCAGTTTGTTCATTCTTCAGCTTGTGGTTCCCAAATTTAATGCTACAAAGTTGCTAAGGTTGGTGTCTGTTGCTGAGGTAAGGTCCAATTTCATCGCTAGTTTAAAATGTTTTGATGTTAGGTATTACTCTATATACCACTAGCATCCAGATAGTCTGAAATATTAACAAAGATATATTAATATTTAAATATACATATATTAGTATAAATTACTTTTATCAAGGTTTGGATCTCAGTGTGTCCTGTTGTTGCAGAAGGTTTAGAGTCTACACTAAATTTGTTCCAGACTCCTTTTCCCATTGAGATTCTCTGCTAACCACTGTTTCCTCTTTGCTATGAATTTTCAGGATAGAAAATTTGGTAAATATCTCAAATTAGATCTCACAGACTTAAAGTTTTGAGGACTCTCTCTTCTGCAGTTTATTTCTATGCAGTAGTTTCCTCCCTTCAGATTCTCTAAAATCAGAACTCAATTCTTTTGTTCACATACATTGCTGCTTTTAAAAATATCACATTTCCCTTCATATTTAAAGTACATTGTTATATACATGTGTACATATATATACACATGTCCACACTCACTAACCATTTGTATTTGTGTCTTTTAAAAATTTGTTAAATTTTAATATAATATATTTTAATCATATTTTCCATTCTCCAAATCCTCTAGTTCCTTTCCACCTGTCTCCTTATATTCATATTTTCATACTTATTTCCATATCTTCATATTCTTTCTCTCTCTGTCTCTGTCTCTCTCTTTCTCTCACATAACACACACACACACACACACACACACACACACACACACACACATACACCTTGAAGAGAGACAAATTATAGAAACCAAAACAAACCAATTAACACACAAAAAATGGAGTTCATTTTCTTTTGGCCAACTATTTCTGAGCATAGAGCCTTCTCTTTAGTGTGGTGAATATACTCAGCATCACTTCATTAGAGAAAACTGATTTTCTCTTTCCCATTAGGCATTGACTACAAATAGCTTCTTGATTAAGGTTAAGACTTTGCTTACACTTTTCCTGTTCCTTGTGGGATTTGTTCTTTTAATGTGTTTTGAACTTGTAAAAGTCTTATGTCTACATCACTCAACCCTTATCAAGGAAGCGTCTTTGTACAGTAGGTGATAATACATAGACCCACAACTAGACAGTATGCAAAGCATGAACAACCTTGATACATCTAACCCTTAATGGGAAACAATCATCAAACTCCTCCCATCAGTTCAGAGATCCCTGTGAAAGTAGATGTAGAAAGAATCTAAGAGCTACAGGTGTTACATAATTCCAAAAAAAATGATATCTTCTAGACACAACAGGGTTGATGATGCACATATTATCTCACAGAGATCGTGACATCATATATAACTTTTTAATTGATGATCATGCCCAGTTGATGATGCCAATATTTGCAAGGATATGTGCTAACCAACTAGGAAATGAACAACCTGTTAGTGGTTACCCCAACAAAGAAAAGTGACCCTTCCTTCATGTTATCATCAACGGCTAATATCTCCATAGTGAGAGCTAGACCCTGGGCCCTTAGCCACTAGGTGCTTGAATTTTTGAAGTTATGTATTTACTTAATATTATTACTTAATTTACTTAATATTGTGTGCATACTTTTTGTGTATGTGGTGCTGCCGCCATGTACATACCTGAAAGGCATCAGATTCCTAGATACTTTGAAGAGTTGTAAGCTCCCATGTGGGTGCTGGAAACTGAAGTTAGACCCTTATTGTTCTTAACCACTGAGACATTCTTTAACTCTTACAATATTTGATTTTTTTTAAATGGATTTTGTGGGGACCTTGTTCAGGTAACCATAGCTGCAATTGTGTTTATTGCTTAATAGTTGAAAGTAACTCAATCCTTTGTATATAAATATAAAGCATTAGAAGGCAGTGTAACATGATTATTTAGAAATACAATAGCAGTACATTTATCCCTAGAGCATAGGCTATCACTATTCATGGGTGTTGAGCATGTTTAGACCCATGCATGAATTCCTGTGGTACAGTCCTCAAACAAAGTCAAAAGAGCCATTGGTTACCCCATGATAAATCTTCATAACCTTGAACCAGTAAAAATTATAAATTTAGAGTCTTATGTACATAATGGACTCGCCAAATAAGTAAGTCCATGACTAAGACAGAGACTTCTGATTTTTCTTGTATTTATATTGTGAAAAATATTATTTCACAAAGTTTTATGAAGGGGTAATACCATGAGTTATCATCCTTTTGTGTTTAGTACTTTGGCTAATTTCCTACTTTCTGTATATAAATTTCTTTTTATAAATTTGCAAATTTATAAAATTCTTCACTTTATGAAAACTTTATTATTTATAGTAGAATGATAAAAATTTCTATTGTTTAGATTTAATAACAATAATTGATTAACTGTTTAATGAGTCATTTAAAACATTAGAATGTGATTTTCACATATAATGCTATCATTTATTCAAATAGTTGTAGTAGATAATAGAATCATAGATATTGATTTAGTACTGACAAATGTTCTGACTTTTTAAATAGAATATTCTTTAACACTCGATGCAATCCTTTGTTTTAGTGTCTTTTGCTATTCCAGTGAGTCATCGAAATAATTCAGAAGCTTAAATAAAATAGTCAAATATTTAAAAGCTATTATGTGTTGGGTTTCAAACACACAATGTCACCACAGATGATATCTGTTAATATATATATATATATATATATGGTTATATATAATTATATAATTAACAGATATATTCATATATCTCATTAGAACTATATTATATTTAATAGACATATAAATGGTTGAAAGTTGTACTTTTGAAAAATGGAAACAATAGAGATAAATTTTAATCCATATCTTGAAGATAATAAAGTATGTACTCTCAGGCAGACCATGTATATTTTAACTATTTTTTAAAGGTCTTTGGCAGCAATAAAAACTCAGATTGTTGAAGAACCACATGAACCACATGACTTACAATCACAACAGGGTCTTTTTAGCACTTGTGAAACTTGTTTTCAAGGCGTTGTTTAAGTCATTGGCTGCTATCAGACCTATGGTCCCTGTTGGGTTCATCAAGAGACAACCTGGGTATTGGCTAATGTGCTGTAAAATTATTCTTCACTGAACACTCTCTGCCACTGGACTGCTAAAGAGGAGAAGGAGGAGTGTGTTTTTGTTCTTGTTTTCCTTTGGGTGAGTAAATAATGCTGATTGTGAAAAATCAAAGAGCTAAAACCATCTTCAGATATTAATAACAGTGTTAAAACATTTAAACTATGAACATGAAGAAAAATCATTGACTAGAATAAAGAAAAGTATTTTTTTGCTTTAGTTATCAAGGAGCAGATGACTGGCTTTCTTAATGAAGTTTTTAAATATCCTTTTGTAGCAAAGAAAGACAGTTAAATGTAAAGAGAGATAGATAGATAGATAGATAGATAGATAGATAGATAGATAGATAGATAGATAGATAGATAGACAGATAAACCATCAGTAATAATTCCTTGCCTTAAATGAATCATAACACATGGTTCTAATATCTAGACATCTTACAATACTTACCTCCACAGATCTGAACTATAACTGGGAAGACTTTTAGGAAAAGAATATTCATGTGAAGTTCCTGAATTCAAAAAGAGTTTAACTTTTTTTTCTTTTTTTACGATGGAAGATTAAAGAAATATGGCCTGCATAAATAAATCCACACTGCTCTCTTGAATCATTTAAAGGTAGAAATAGGTGAAATTAAGACAAATATTAAAAATCATTAACTACTTTCTGAATACTTTATGGTGCTATGGAATTTCCCTCTCTCTCTCTCTTTCTCTTTCTGTCTGTCTTTTGTGTGTGTGAGTGTGTGTGTGTGTGTGTGAGTTCATTCCATGAGAAGTAATATAATTCACAAATTTCTTTCTGTGTCAAGATTAAACCTATATGGCACAAAATGTATAAAGCTATATATCCATATCTAATATACATAAAAATACTTTTGTACATAAAAACTTTATTTGTTTAATTTTCATATTGTAGTATGGAAAGGAGAATATTCTAATTGTAAAGACACTGAGATTAGAAATTTGAACATGGCCTTTTTACTTTGTTACCCCTATACTACCTCAGCTAACTGAAATTCCACTAGTCAGCCAAAAGCAGAACCTCTCTAAGGGAGGAATCCTAACCCCATAGTATTGTCTTGACATTTCAAGAGAAATATCTCATGTTTAAGTGTTGTTTTTAATTTAACTTCTGTATTTCCTGTTGTCTTTGTGTTGAAGCCACCACCGGGAAGAGGTAGCTCAACTTTTCAACAATATTCCTTTGTTTATCATTAAATCCCTATGTTCAACAATATGCAAATAATTATACAACAAGAAAACATGAGCATATACAATCACAAATTATCTTCTTGGCAGTACCTAAGTTTAATATATACAGAAATATAAAATTAGTCTAGTCCAGCCTATTTTCACATGTCATTTCTTTCCTAAAGATAATAGAAACAAATTCTGAAAATATTACGAGGCTATTTATTGTATTTTGCTTTTGTAACTGTGATTTATATGTGAAAGGAGACAATTTCTGATTTAAATAAATATTGCAGACTGAGTATATGAATTATTCCAACACAGAAACCTTTGGATACCCAGATAATCCCAGTCAAAGTCCTCAAATGTTTCTATGACTTCTTTCACATTTTCATCAACTTCCAACAGCCTTAATGATTAGTAGATATATAGATTACCTTAGTGAGAATTTTGTTCTTTTACCAGTAAATGATGGGGAAACTCTTGACATAATTATTCATTAAATCATGATTTTGGTGCTTAACTATTAATACTAAATACATCTGAATTTGTGTAAATGTGCTTGCTGGAGCCAACATCAGCACTTTGTTGGAAGGATCAAACTTTCTGTGTGAGGAAGTACCCCTATTCTCCTTCACATCTATTTCAGTGGGACCTTTGACAGTTGCAACCAGCTGTCTACACCACAGCTCTAACAATGGCAGCAGTTCAGACTTTGGAATGCCACACAGTCATTTCAAGGTAATGTTGAAACACCAATGTAAGGCTTCAACCCAGGAAAGGCTGACTCAGTGTTGATGAAGAGAGACCTAAAATGCTGTGTGACTGACATATTGTCATTTATATTAATGCTTCCAGTCCTACATCACCATTTCTATAACAAAGACATGTTTAGTACAATATGGAGCTGGCTATTATTTGCTGAATGGCATGAATTATTTTTAAGGGAAAAGTTTACTTTGGTGGTCTGAGTCTTCTCACCATTGAATGTTTCCTCTTATTCCTCAAATTCTCAGTCTAGTACAGTGGTTCTTAACCGGTGGGTGTCAAATGACTCTTTCACAGGGAATGCATATCGGATACCTTGCATGTAATATATCTACATTATAATTCATTGCAATAGAAAAATTGCAGTTATGAAGTAGCAACAAAATAATTTTATGCTTGTGGTTAACTACAACATGAGGAATGGTCACAGCACTAGGAAGGTTGAGAGTCACTGATCTAGTATACTTTCTTCTCTTTCCCCTTTCTTTTATTTTCTCCACATATAGAAAATTCTATCAATCATGTTGCTTCTTTTCCTGCTTATTATTGGTACATGTCGTAGCTCTAATCCTTACATCTAAAATAGTACTCAGAAAGTTTCACTATCATAAAGTTTTAAGTATCTATGAGGGGCAAGAAGATAATAAAAGAAAAATAGCAACAACAAAGATACAAACAAATGTGAATTTATGAAAATTTTACTTTATTATGTACAAAACTACATACATATATATGTAATTAAAAAATAAAACTTTAATCATTTTAAATAATAGTTTTATGACAATTTTAAGGATATTGATTATAATTTGGTGTTTGTCTTCAGCTATTGAACACAGTATTCATAATTCAAACCAGTAGTTCTCTCAGAATTATTTCTAGTCTTGGGTCCTTTTATAGACATGAATTATTATTTTTAATTGAAAAGAAATTCTTCCCTCATATAATATACACTGACCATCTAATATTTCTCTCCCTCTAGTCTTCCCTCTTCACCTCACTTCTCCCTCAAATGCATTCCCTCTGTTTCCTCTTCAGAAAAGACCAGGCTCTAAGAGCCAAACAGGACAAAACAAGATACAATAAGTCAGGGCAAAAGCCCTCATGTGGATGCTAGACAAGGAAACCCCATAAGATAAAATGAGTCCCAAATGCAGACAAGAGCAAGTAATACACCCACTCCCACTATTAGGCATCCCACCAAAACCTCAAGCTAACAGTGATAACATATGCAGAGGACTTGGTGTGTACCAATGCAGGGTCCAAGCTTGCCAATTCAGTCTCTGTAAACCTGTGTGAGTCCTGACAGACATTCCTGGTATCCTCAATCCATGTTGACTCCTACAATCTTTTCTCCCCCTCTTCTGTGGGGTTCCTGATCTCTTAGGTGAGGGACTCAAAGGAGACTCCAACTTAAAAAAAAAACTCTCTTCGCAATGCCTGTCTGTGGATCTCTGCACTTGATCCTATCTACTGCCAGAGGAAGTCTTTTTGCTGAAGTTTAGAGAAGGCACAAATCTGTGAGTATAGGAGAATATCATTAGGAATCATTTCATTGAATTTTTGTTTTCTTTTTGATAGTAATGTTTGGTATTACCCCAGGTCTCTGGAATATCTGTTTTCTGGTTCCTGGTTATCCAAGCAGTGTAGGGCATGGGCTTTCTCTTGCAGTTGGCCCTCAATTTAAACTAAACATTGGTTGGCTACTCCTATAAGCTCTGCCCTTCTATGGCCCAAGCACATCTTGAAGGCAGGACAGATCATAGGTGGCAGGTTTCGAAATTGGATTAGTGTCCAGGTCTCTCCTTCTGTAGCCTGAAGAGTACTTTCTTAGGCTAAAGAGACTAGAACACAGGGCTGAAGGCTCCAAGCAGATACCAGTTCAACCTAAGTTCAATAAGCTGTGTGGAAGGTGTTCTGATCAATGGGGCTCCACTGGCAGTTTTCAGAGAGTAGACTTCTGTCCTAGCATCAGCTTGCATTGTATGTGGAACTTCACAGCACCTCCATGGCCAATAACTCAACTGAATGTAATCCATTTCTACCACTGGAAGTCTCGCCTGACTACAAAAGATGGCCAGTTCAGACTCTCTGTCCTCCATTACTAGGAGTTCTCACTAGGGTCACCCTCATAGATTCCAGGAAGTTTCCACTACAGTAGATTTCCACCTCCACAAATGCCTCTAATTCCATCTGTATCTCCAGATATTCTTCTCCATCCATCACTCCACAGCTTATCGTGCCCAATCTCAAACCTGGCCAGCTGATGGTGCTTGGAGATGGCTCATTGTTTTATAGCACTTTCTGCCCTTGAAAAAGACCAGAGTTCAATTCCCAGCACCTACATGGTGGCTTACAACCATATTCCAGATAATCTGACCTTTGTAGGCACCAAGAAAACACATGGGATGCATACAAACAGGCAAAATATTTATGCAAATAAGATAAAGAATTTTGAATAGTGTATATAAAATTGTTTTGTAAAGTACTTTAAGCAAAGACACATGTAGCAAATTATACTAGTTTATTTTTATATGTGAAGGAAAAAGGTAACAGAATTAAATTTGTCATGGTTGTTCCTTTGGAAAATGAGAAAATGTGAAGAGTTTGACAAAAAGGGGGAACTTGGTATGTAGAGTAGGTTTAACACAATAGCTCTTCTGGGAGGGAGCGTCAATTCAGTTCCTAATGTGTGTAGTACAGATTTGAAACCAATGTACTTCTAGCCCATTTCTAAAGACATATGCCAAATTCTAATTTAAGAATTACATATCTTTGAATGGTTTGTTATGCAGTCCTATTATGTACAATTAACAAATTAATTTTTTAAAGGTGTCATTAATGATGAACCAGAAGAATGTTGTGATAAAATAGAAGATCGTGGATGTGATAGAAACATTTTGTAGAGTTGTAAGAGATCAGTTCTCAGAAGTTCTGATCCGGAAACACTCTAGGTTCGAGTCCTGTGGTTATAGTTGATCTGCACTATAGTGGCCATGTCCTACTCCAACCATTCCAGCACTTCATTCTTTCTGACTGGCCTCCCTGGCCTTGAGGCTGTTTATCTCTGGCTCTCCATTCCTCTGTGTACCATGTACATTGCCTCTCTCGCAGGGAATGGCTTGATCCTGTGGGTTGTAAAGTCAGAGCCCTCCCTGCACCAGCCTATGTACTACTTTCTTTCGATGCTTGCAGTCACTGACCTTGGCCTGTCTGCCTCCACACTGCCTACGATGCTCACGATCTACATGTTGGGTATCAGCGAGGTGGCATTAGACATGTGCCTTGCCCAGCTCTTCTTCATCCATACTTTCTCCATCATGGAGTCATCTGTCCTGCTAACTATGGCCTTTGACCGTGTTGTGGCCATCAGCAGTCCCCTACACTATGCCACCATCCTCACCAACCCTCGGGTTGCCAGTTTGGGCCTCGCCATTTTGGTACGAAGCATTGGTCTCCACATCCCTGCCCCGATCATGCTGAAGAAGCTACCTTACTGCCAGAAGCGTCATCTTTCCCACTCTTACTGCCTGCACCCAGATGTTATGAAGCTAGCATGTACTGACACCCACATCAACAGTGCCTATGGCCTCTTTGTGGTTCTCTCCACCCTGGGTGTGGACTCTGTGCTCATCGTTCTATCCTATGGCCTGATCCTCCACACGGTGCTGTCAATTGCTTCCAAGACTGAGCGCCTCAAAGCCCTCAATACCTGTGTCTCCCATATATGTTCTGTGTTGCTGTTCTACACACCTATGATTGGCCTTTCTATGATCCACCGATTTGGCAGGCGGGCTTCCCCCTGCAGCCGGGTGTTGCTCTCCTATCTTCACTTTCTCACTCCTCCAGTGCTCAACCCAGTTGTTTATACCATAAAGACCAAGCAGATCCGGCAGAGGATTCTGCGCATCTTCCGATCTGGTGGAGGAAGCGTTGGGCATATCCAGGGTCACTAAATCTTCTGTGAGGATTAAAACATGGAGTGAGCTATAGTTTCTATTCCACATATTAATTAGGATTCATAATGTAGACATTATAACTGAGTGTATGACTAAATAGAACATTTGCATGTCTATAAATATACAGATGGTATTTGTACCAGATTTCAGGATTAAAAAAATAGCAAATAGAATACTGTTCAGGTTTGTAATTTTTGATATAGAAGCATTTTGAAAATATATAATCAGATATAATCTTTATAAGGACAATTATTTGTCCTTTTTCAATGTACTTCACTTAGTATAAATGCATTATCTTTAATTGATTAAGCACTTACTTAATGAAATATTGAAAGATTTACTCATGATATATTGAAAGGATAAATATTGTGTCTCTGAAATTTTTATAAGTGTATGACAATTCAAATTTCAATGCTAGGTGAACACAAGTCATGCTATTAACCCTTATTTATGTGACTATTTTTTCTTAATTAATACAAATTTCAAAGATGCCATAGCTATTGAATCAAACTGGTTTTTTGTAACATTTAGCAAAACAGTTTTGTAATAACATAAGAACAGAAACAATTTCTTTTTTATTAGATGTTTTCTTTATTTATATTTCAAATGACATTCCTTTTCCTGGATTTCCCTCTAAAAACCCCCTATTCCATCCCCCCCTCCGCTCACCAACCCACCAACTCCCACATTTTTGTCCTGGCATTCCCCTATACTAGGGCATCAAGCCTTCTCAGGACCAAGAACCTCTCCTCCCTTTGATGTCCAGCAAGCCCATCCTCTGATACATATGCAGCAGGAGCCATGGGTCCCTCCATGTGTACATTTTGGTTGGTGGTTTAGTCCCTGGGAGCTCTGTGGGTACTGGGTGGTTCCCAATCACAAAAGAACACACATGGTATGCAACTCACTGATAAGTGGATATTAGCCCAGAAGCTTGGAATACCCAAGATACAATTTACAGACCAAATGAAGCTCAAGAAGAAGGAAGAACAACATAAGGATACTTTGGTCCTTCTTAGACATAGGGAACAGAATACCCATGGGCAGAGATACAGAGACAAAGTGTAGAGCAGAGACTGAAGGAAAGGCCATCCAGAGACTGAACCACCTGGGGATCCATCCTATATACAGTCATCAAACCCAGACACTATTGTGGATGCAAACAAGTGCTTGCTGACCAGAGCCTGATATAGCTGTCTCCTGAGCAGCTCTACCAGTACCTGACAAATACAGAGGTGGATGATCTCAACCAACCATTGGACTGAGCTCAAGGTCCCCAATGGAGGAGCTAGAGAAAGGATCAAAGGAGCTGAAGGTGCTTACAGCCCCATAGGAGGAACCAGCCAGTACCCCCAGAGCTCCCAGAAACAATTTCTACCTAGTCTCCTTACCTGTGTGCAGTCCTATGCATACAGGTAATGTGCTCTGTAGTCTTGAATACAATCAATTGCATGAAATAGCTTAAAAGTCAAACATATGAGAGCTGTCACAGTCGAGTAGTCCAAACACTGTGGCACCTATTTTATTATATATACTTCATACTTCATTTTCTAAATTTCTCATTTATGTCCAATTATGAAGAGAACTTGAGGGGCATGCATGGGAAAGTCTAAGCAGCAAACTGACAGACACCAGACAGCAGAAAGGAACAAACTGTTGTGCTAAAGTGCATTATGAAGCACAAGTCAGAGAGTCAAAAGAATGAGGATTAAATATACTTTTGGTATCTGTTCCTGATCTTAAATATCAGTTGATAATTTCAGTTGATATGTTCTTTAGTTGTAGTTGATAATGATAAAAAAAATCTAAGAATGAATTTTGCATATTTTAGAATATATTTTTATTTAAACGGAACAAATTTGTCACATTAGCATATTTTTCTATATGAAGAAAGAATAATAATGTTCATGTCATTGCAGCAACAAAACTAGCTAAAATATGCATATTTCTTAATTATATTTTCATTTTGATTTAATGACATATAATAATTATGGCATACAATGATTTTTATACACATGTATGAATTGTCTCTTAATCAACGAAGATAATTAATGCATTCCTTACCTTAAACAGTTATCCTTTTCCTGGTGTAAACAATTTCTTCTCAATGTTTTCAATTACACAATTCACAATATTGTTGACCCTACAGTGAGCTGAGACATCTGAACTAAATCTTATGTTCAACTGTAACAGCAATCACATTGAGATATTTCTTTACCCTTCTCTGCTTTATACTTTCTGCAGCCTCTAGCAACCATTATCATACTCTTAACTCCTGTTAAATCAATCTTTAATGTCAAATTGGGGTATTTTTCTGATTTATGTAAATAGAAAGTGGTAACACATTTTATTGTCAGTATAATGGGGGTGGGTAAGATTACCAGTTCATTCTACTTGTTTTGTGACAATTCATAATGTAATGGTAAAACTCAGAAAATATTGTCTCATAAATCAAGATATGAATTATAATAGTATTATTTGTTAGCATATAGATGAAATCTAAAATGACTGTATGACTATTGTCAACATATGAAACGGTCCAAAAGTAAAATGGAACAAATTCAAGATAATTAGACAATGGGAGCAGGAAAGGAGAGGAGGATATACATATATATATTTATGAACCCCACTGTTTTGATCCTAACTGAAATAATATAAGACAAAAACACCTGATGGACTTAGTAGAGGTAAGAGGAAAGCATTGGATTTCCAGTCAACTCATGGAGAATCATTAAAGGTAGCAAAGTTGTCAATATGTGGTTTATGTCATTTTAAGATAGTTTCAAATACAGTGGTAATCATGGTGCATTTTACCATGGGGTTTTACTCATAACCCATCCATATAATTGCCCCTTCCTGCCTTAGGACCTCATCATTGAACATATAAGTAATTGGTTTACAAATAATTCAGATAAATTCTTGAGACATGCATATTCTATAGTGGAAATTAGTCAGATGTGATAACAATATTCATGTCATTAATTACTATAGCTGTGACCAAAACTCATATGAAAGGAATGGGAACTTTCATGGATGACCCACCCTGTATGTGTGTGTGTGTGTGGGGGGGGGTGCATGATTTACTATTATTAAACTTAAAAGAGATATAGAGGCGAGATTCATGAATATTATACACTGATGTCTAGATTTGTTTGAAACACATATAGCCTGACAAGTTTCATTCTATTATTGAAGTCATATATGATACATAGCCATTCTCCAGGTTCTACAAGAACAACAAATGTCCATGACAGATTTTTAGATTTTTCTGCAGATATGTAATAGCAAGAGTATTCAGTTTTCAGTGTTTAAAGTTATTCAGATTGATATATAAATACCTACCAATTCTCCCTGTTGAGATGGAAAAATTAAATGTTTTGATACATGTATACATTGGATAAGTTTATAATCTGTTTAAAGATATTTACTCAAACAGTTATCAGTTCTCTATGTTGAAAATATACCTAATCCTGTTCTTGAGTTTTGTGAAACATATGACACCTTGTTGTTATCTTTTAACCACCCTGCTGCAAAGTGAATTCTGACCTTTTTCCTATTTCAAAAATTTAGTTTGTTTTATTTTGTGTGTATGAGTCTGCATGTATTTCTGTGTACCTCATGTGTGCAGTGTTCAAAGAGGCCGGGAAAAGGCATTGGATCCTACTGAGATCATCTCTCTATTTTTTTTGGATAAATAGATAAAGTAACAATAAGAAAGCAAAACTAATAACATGGGATGATGTACAACTCATCAATGTAATTACTCAGGAAGAAATGTTCTAATTATATATCCATCTCAGAAATTTAAAAATTCGCACAAAACTAAGGAGAATTGCCAGTTTTTGACTGTAAAAATATGCTTTCAAAGGAAGAGATTTTTCTTTATATAATTTAATATACTTTATTTATAATTAAAATAACAAACACAACACATTTACTTTGTTTTAGATATGTGTACTTTTTGATTTTGTTATTGCCTTCAGGGGAATCTGTAGGAGAGAGCTATTGAATAGTTTCACTTGATTAAGATAATTCATTCTAATTCTCTTAAATGCTTTAATTCTATTATAAATAGCACAAGATGTGGTCTTTCCAGCAAATCACATAATGTTTAGTTATGAATTATGATTAAAGTTGGATTTAAGTATATATTCCTTGAATATCTCAAATTATTGGGCTTAGGAAAATTTATTTTGCTACTTATAATAAAAAATCTATTAGGAAGAACAACAGTATTAATTAATCAAACACCTCAGAGGTCCCAGGGACTAAACCACCAACCAAAGAGTATATATGTCTTGGTCCATGGCACCTGATACATATGTAGCAGAGAACAGCCTCATGAGGCATCAGTAGGGGGGGGGTGCATGGTCATATGGAGTCTTGTTGCCCCAGAGAAGTGGGATGCTAGAGAGGTGAGGCAGGAGTGGGTGAGTGGATGGTGAGAAGAAAACAATCACTGGAAAGGGGGTCGAGGGAGTGATCTGGGTGTGAAATGTGACAAAGAGGGGAAGAAGAACATGATCAGGTATTTCATAGGGGAAAAGGACAGAAGCCCTGGGGGATAGCAGAAAGAATGGAAACAGGCTACCTCGGGAGGTAGGAGGTAGGGGGACCCTCCAGAATGAACCAGAGACCTGGCAGGTGAGAGACTCTCAGGACTCAAAGAAAGGGACCTTAGATGACATGCCTAGAGTGGGGAGAGGGAACTTGTAGAGACCACCTCCAGCAGGAAGACATAGCACCAAGTGAGAGATGAGGTTGCCATCCCACAGTCAAAACTCTGACCCACAATTGTTCCTGTCTGAAAGAAATGCAGGGATGGAAATGGAGAGGAACCTGAGGAAAAGAAGGTCCAGTGACCCAAAGTGGAATCCAGCTCAAAGGGAAGCCCCAGGGCCTGATACTATTACTGAGGCTATGGAGCACTCACAGAAAGGGACCCAACAAGCAACTCAGAGTCAGATGCAGATATTTGTTCCCAATAAATGAACAGAAGCTGCTTGCTGACCTCTGTGGATGGCCTGTTGGACATCAAAGGGAAGAGAAGCCCTTGGTCCTGAGAAGGCTTGATGTCACAGTGTAGAAGAATGCCAGGACAGGGAAACTGGAGTGGGTAGATTGGTGAACAGGGGAAGGGCAATGAGTTAGGGGATTTTCAGGGAGGGGAACCAGGAAATTTGAAATGAAAATAAAGAATATATCTAATAATAATAATAATAAAAAGAATTAGGGAAAAGCTGAAAAGAGCTGAGAAGGTGGGTGACCCTGTAAGAAGACTAGCAGTCTCAATTAACCTGTGTCCTTGAGTTCTCTCAGACACTAGACCACCAACCAGTTAGTATACACCAGCCGATATGAGGCCCCCAACACATGTACAACAGAGGACTGCCAGGTCTTGGTTCAGTCAGAGAAGATGCACCTAACCCTCAAGACACTGAAGGCCACAGGGAGTAGAGAGGTCTGCTGTTGTGGGGGTTAGGGGGTGGGGAGTTAGGAACATCATCCTGGAGCCTGGGGACAGGGCAGCGGGGGAAAGGAGGTGCTAGATATGAAACATTGTGAGGGTAGACCAGGAGGGGGATAAAATCTGGAGTGTAAAAAACAGGATTAAATAAAATTTAAAAAGAACAACAAATTATCAAAATTAAAATAATAATACTTGATATTCATATGGCCAATAACATTATTTTTAATTATCATATTTAAATGTAGACAATTTTTATGTGCCAACAAAAGAAGTCTATAGTGTGAGTATACTGATGCTTATGTGTCAGACATCAATGGGAAGAGAGGTCCTTGGTCTTATGAAGGTTTGATAAATGTCCCAATACAGGAGAATTGAGGGCAGGGAGGTGGGAGTAGATGTGTGGGTGAAGGAACAGATCATAGAAGCAGGAGGAGGGGGAATTGGAGAGGGGCTTTACTGGAGAGGGGGAAACCAGGTAAAGGGATAACACTTGAAATATAAATAAATTAAAATTAAAAAAGAACTAAAGACTCTTTAAAATATTTTAGTTAAAATTGGCAATACAACTTTTTTTTTACTAAAGGTAATAGTTTAAGCAGAATTTAATGCATTTTATAAATTTATCATGACCTCTGAGTATTTATTACATTTTTCAGCACTAAAATTCCTAGTAAACAGACTCTAAGGTTCATTAATGGGAAACAACCACCCACCTGCAGGAGATACTTAGGCATCTTTTTCATGTTATCTTAGTTATTCACAGGAACATACCAATGAGAACATGTCACAGAGAATGAGTTTGATTTCCAGCACCCATGTCCCAATGGCTGAAAACAGCCTGTAAGTCAAGTTATAGGTATATCAAATGCCTCTAGCCTCTGAGGGCACCTGTACTCATGTGCACATGACCATAAACACATAATTAAATAATAAAATATTTTAAAAGATTTAATAATTCAACTAAGCTGAAAATAAATATTAGCTAGGACACTAATAGATGATCCATCAAAAACAATCATAGTTATAGTATGTGGTAGAAAATGTGGTAAGTAAAAATGTGAATGTCGAGTAGCTGGTCCAGCTGAAGGGCCATCAGCGGTGGAACCAAGGCGACACAGGGTCCAGTTAGGCCCTGCGCCCACGACCACTGACCTTCGCTGACCAGCCGGGCGGCAAGCAGCTGCGGTTCTGCGGAGCCTTTCGCTGCACGGAAGCCACTTCAGAACTCCGCTTCCCGCCAGTCAGGAGAGACTCACCTCCATCTTGATTCCGGGCTCCAGAGATCGGACAGACTGAGGTACACAAACATAATCCTAGGCCCAACACCGCAGGGGTCTGAGCCTGACGGGCGTTGGCCTGCACCCAGGCCCTGGGCTGTTCGAGTGGCCATCGGGGCGCCAACCCAGCCAGGAGTTTTTTTTGCCCTGGCCGGCGCACGCACCGCCATTTTGCCTACAGGACCCAAAGTGCTCGGGAGGGCAGAGACTGCTAACAAGCGTAGCCTGAGGCTAACAAAACGGGGGTCTAGGCCCCAAAAGGCACAGGACTGACCCCAAGAACTGGGCGGCTTGGTGGGCCATCTGTGAGTCAACCTGCCCAGGAGGTTATTAGCACAACAGACTCTCCCGGCACTTTCAGGGAGCGCGGACGCGCACGCCCTCCATCCGGGTCACCTGGCAGACCCAATTAACAGTCATAGCCCTAGGGGAACTTTGCTCGGACCTTGGCCTCCCAGGCTTTTGCCTGGACTCAGGGCCTGGGCGACAAGGCTAACCTAGTGTGCGCCAGCACGGTTGGGGAAATCGGCTGCCCAGAGGAGTGAGCGGAACACAGGGGAGGTCACAGCAGCATACACCTTCGGAGCTCCCTGGGGGTGCACACGGGTTCCATCTGGTCCACAGACACAATCTGGGGCAAGGCCTCAGGCAGAAGCCCTCAGGTCAACTCTCTCCGCTTCAGATCAGCCTGGGCAGCCGCACCACATCTCCAGGTCCCTCAAGAGGCTAGTGGGGGCTTCCGGGCGGCCAGCTGGGAGAAGTCGGTGTGCTCCAATAAATCCTGCGGGCCCCAGCGGGAGCCTTCAGGTGCCTGCTTCGGGATCTGAACAGCCTGGACAGCAGCACCGTGTCTACAGGCAGTGCAGGGTGTAAGCTGTGCACCAGAGGCCAACGGGGAAGGGGCAGCTTGCACTGGTGAGTCCAGCACTGACAAGACCAAGTAACACCAGTGAGAGCTAGATGGCAAAAGGCAAACGCAGGAACGTCACTAACAGAAATCAAGGCAATATGGCAACATCTGAAATCAATTCTCCTCTACCAGCATGCCCTGGATACCCCATCACACCAGTAAAACAAGATTTGGATTTAAAATCACTGGTCATGATGCTGGTACAGGAACACATGAAGGACATACTAAAAGAAATTCAGGAGAAAATGGATTAAAAGTTAGAAGCCCTTGCAAGGGAAACACAAAAATCATTGAAAGAAATCCAGGAGAATACAAAAGCCAACAAGGAGGAAATGCAAAAACCACTTAAAGAAATACAAGAGAACTTTGGTCAACAGGCTGAGGTCATGAAAGACGAAACACAAAAATCTCTTAAAGAAATACAGGAGAACTTTGGTCAACAGGCTGAGGTCATGAAAGAAAAACACAAAAATCTCTTAAAGAATTACAGGAAAGCACAAACAAGCAAGTGAAGGAGCTAAGCAAAACCATCCAGGATCTAAAATCAGAAGTAGAAACAACTAAGAAAACTCAAAAGGAGACAACTTTGGAGATAGAAAGCCTTGGGAAGAAATCAGGGGACAGAGATGCAAATATCAACAACAGAATACAAGAAATAGAAGAAAGAATCTCAGATGCTGAAGATTCCATAGAAACCATGGACTCAACAGTTAAAGAAAATGCAAAATGCAAAAAGCTTGTAACCCAAAATATCCAGGAAATCCAGGACACAATGAGAAGACCAAACCTAAGGATTATAGGCATAGATGAGAGTGAAGATTTACAACTTAAAGGGCCAGCAAATATCTTCAATAAAATTATGGAAGAAAACTTCCCTAACCTAAAGAGAGAGATGCCCATGAATATAAAAGAAGCCTACAGAACTCCAAAAAGACTGGACCAGAACAGAACTACTTCCCGTCACATAATAATCAAAACACCAAATGTTCTAAACAAAGAAAGAATATTAAAGGCAGTAAGAGAAAAAGGCCAAGTAACATATAAAGGAAGACCTATCAGAATCACAGCAGACTTTTCACCTGAGACTATGAAGGCTAGAAGGTCCTGGGCAGATCTCATGCAGACTCTAAGAGAACACAAATGCCAACCAAAACTACTATATCCAGCAAAACTCTCAATCACCATAGATGGAGAAACAAAGATATTTCATGACAAAACCAAGTTTACCCAATATCTATCCACAAACCCAGCCCTAAAAAGGATAATAGGAGGACAACACCAATACAAGGAGGGAAACTTCACCCTGAAAAAAGCAAGATAGTAACCGTTCATCAAACCCAAAAGAAGTTAAGCAGTCAAATTTAAAAAATAACGTCAAAAATGATAGGAAGTAACAATCACTATTCCTTAATATCTCTTAACATCAATGGACTCAATGCCCCAATAAAAAGACACAGACTAACTGACTGGATACGTAAACAGGACCCTACATTTTGCTGCTTACAGGAAACACACCTCAGGGTCAAAGACAAACACTACCTTAGAGTAAAAGGCTGGAAGACAATTTTACAAGCAAATGGTCTCAGGAAACAAGCTGGAGTAGCCATTTTAATATCAGATAAAATTGACTTTCAACCCAAAGTCATCAAAAGAGACTCTGAGGGACACTTCTTGCTGGTCAAAGGAAAAATACAACAAGAAGAACTCTCAATCCTGAACATCTATGCTCCAAATGCAAGGGCACCCTCTTTCATAAAAGAAACTTTATTAAAACTCAAAGCACACATTGCACCTAACACAATAATTGTGGGTGACTTCAACACTGCACTTTCCTCAATGGACCGATCAGGAAAACAGAAACTAAACAAGGACACAATGAAAGTAATTGAAGCTTTGGACCAATTAGATTTAACTGATATATATAGAACATTCTATCCTAAAACAAAAGAATATACCTTTTTTTCAGCACCTCATGGTACCTTCTCCAAAATCGACCATATAATTGGTCACAAGACAGACCTCAACAAATATAAGAAGATCGAACTAATCCCATGCCTCCTATCTGATCACTATGGAGTAAAAGTGGTCTTCAATAGCAACAGAAACAATAGAAAACCCACATACACGTGGAAATTGAACAATACTCTACTCAATGATACCTTGGTCAAGGAAGAAATAAAGAAAGAAATTAAAGACTTTTTAGAACACAATGAAAATGAAAACACAACATACCCAAATCTATGGGACACAATGAAAGCAGTGCTAAGAGGAAAACTCATAGCCCTGAGTGCCTCCAAAAAGAAAATGGAGAGAGCATACATTACCAACTTAATGACACACCTGAAAGCCCTAGAACAAAAAGAAGCTATTTCGCCCAGGAGGAGTAGAAGGCAGGAAATCATCAAACTCAGGGCCGAAGTCAATAAAGTAGAAACAAAGAGAACCATACAAAAAATCAACAAAACCAGGAGCTGGTTCTTTGAGAAAATCAACAAGATAGATAAACCCTTAGCCAGACTGACCAAAAGGCACAGAGAAAGTATCCAAATTAACAAACTTAGAAATGAAAAGGGAGACATAACAACGGAAACTGAGGAAATCCAAAAAATCATCAGATCCTACTACAAGAGCCTGTACTCAACACAACTGGAGAATCTGGAGGAAATGGACAATTTCCTTGACAGATACCAAATACCAAAATTAAATCAGGACCAACTAGACCATCTGAACAGTCCCATAAAGCCTAAAGAAATAGAAGGAGTCATAGAAAGTCTTCCAACCAAAAAAAGCACAGGACCAGATGGTTTCAGTGCAGAATTCTACCAGACCTTCAAAGAAGAGTTAACACCAATACTCTTCAAACTATTCCTCCAAATAGAAACAGAAGGAACACTACCCAATTCCTTCTACGAAGCCACAATTACGCTGATACCAAAGCCACACAAAGATCCAACAAAGAAAGAGAACTTCAGACCAATTTCCCTTATGAACATCGATGCAAAAATACTCAATAAAATTCTTGCCAACTGAATCCAAGAACACATCAAAACGATCATCCACCATGATCAAGTAGGCTTTCTCCCGGGAATGCAGGGTTGGTTCAATATACGGAAATCCATCAATACAATCTACTACATAAACAAACTCAAAGAACAAAACCACATGGTCATTTCATTGGATGCTGAAAAAGCATTTGACAAAATTCAGCATCCTTTCATGCTTAAAGTCTTGGAGAGAACAGGAATTCAAGGCCCATACCTAAACATAGTAAAAGCAATATACAGCAAACCGGTAGACAGCATCAAACTAAATGGAGAGAAACTTGAAGCAATCCCACTGAAATCAGGGACCAGACAAGGCTGCCCCCTTTCTCCTTATCTTTTCAATATTTTACTTGAGGTACTAGCTCGGGCAATTCGACAACATAAGGAGGTCAAAGGGATACAAATTGGAAAGGAGGAAGTCAAACTATCATTATTTGCAGACGACATGATTGTCTACCTAAGTGACCCAAAAAACTCCACTAGAGAGCTCCTACAGCTGATAAACAACTTCAGCAAAGTGGCAGGTTATAAAATCAACTCAAGCAAATCAGTGGCCTTCTTATACTCAAAGGTTAAGCAGGCTGAGAAAGAAATTAGGGAAATGACCCCCTTCACAATAGCCACAAACAGTATAAAGTATCTTGGGGTGACTCTTACCAAACATGTGAAAGATCTGTATGACAAGAACTTCAAGACTCTGAAGAAGGAAATGGAAGAAGACCTCAAAAAATGGGAAAACCTCCCATGCTCATGGATCGGTAGAATCAATATAGTTAAAATGGCCATTTTGCCTAAAGCACTATACAGATTCAATGCAATACCCATCAAAATCCCAACTCAATTCTTCACAGAGTTAGAAAGAGCAATTATCAAATTCATCTGGAACAACAAAAAACCCAGGATAGCTAAAACTACTCTCAGCAACAAAAGAAAATCTGGGGGAATCAGTATCCCTGACCTCAAGCAATACTACAGAGCAATAGTGTTAAAAACTGCATGGTATTGGTACAGTGACAGGCAGGAGGATCAATGGAACAGGATTGAAGATCCAGAAATGAACCCACACACCTATGGCCACTTGATCCTCAACAAAGAGGCTGAAAACATCCAATGGAAAAAAGATAGCCTTTTCAACAAATGGTGCTGGTTCAACTGGAGGTCAGCATGCAGAAGAATGCGAATTGATCCATCCTTGTCTCCTTGTACTAAGCTCAAATCCAAATGGATCAAGGACCTCCACATAAAGCCAGACACTCTGAAGCTAATAGAAAAGAAACTGGGGAAGACCCTTGAGGACATCGGTACAGGGAGAAAGTTTCTGAACAGAACACCAATAGCGTATGCTCTAAGAGCAAGAATTGACAAATGGGACCTCATAAGGTTACAGAGTTTCTGTAAGGCAAAGGACACCATCAAGAGGACAGATCGGCAACCAACAAATTGGGAAAAGATCTTCACCAATCCTACATCAGATAGAGGGCTAATATCCAATATATATAAAGAACTCAAGAAGTTAGACTCCAGAAAACCGAACAACCCTATTAAAAAATGGGGTACAGAGTTAAACAAAGAATTCTCACCTGAAGAACTTCGGATGGCGGAGAAGCATCTTAAAAAATGCTCAACTTCATTAGTCATTAGGGAAATGCAAATCAAAACAACCCTAAGATTTCATCTTACACCAGTCAGAATGGCTAAGATTAAAAATTCAGGAGACAGCAGGTGTTGGAGAGGGTGCAGAGAAAGAGGAACACTCCTCCACTGCTGGTGGGGTTGCAAATTGGTACAACCACTCTGGAAAGCAGTCTGGCGGTTCCTCTGAAAACTGGGCACCTCACTTCCAGAAGATCCTGCTATACCACTCCTGGGCATATACCCAGAGGATTCCCCACCATGTAATAAGGATACATGCCCTACTATGTTCATAGCAGCCCTATTTATAATTGCCAGATGCTGGAAAGAACCCAGGTATCCCTCAACAGAAGAGTGGATGCAAAAAATGTGGTATATCTACACAATGGAGTACTATTCAGCCATTAGAAACAATGAATTCATGAAATTCTTAGGCAAATGGATGGAGCTAGAGAACATCATACTAAGTGAGGTAACCCAGACTCAAAAGGTGAATCATGGTATGCACTCACTAATAAGTGGTTATTAACCTAGAAAACTGGAATACCCAAAACATAATCCACACATCAAATGAGATACAAGAAGAAAGCAGGAGTGGTCCCTGGTTCTGGAAAGACTCAGTGAAACAGTATTTGGCAAAACCAGAACGAGGAACCGGGAAGGGGTGGGAGGGAGGACAGGGGAAGAGAAGGGGGGTTACGGGACTTTCGGGGAGTGGGGGTGGCTAGAAAAGGGGAAATCATTTGAAATGTAAATAAATTATATCGAATAAAAAAAAAAGAAAAAAAATGTGAATGTCATGAAAAACCAGTCAATAAGAAGAGAAACAATGATCTTCTGGGAACATCAGTGAGCCAGTGTGCAGTGTAGCAGTGGGCTGAACACTGGGAAATGGAAGTGCTTAATCTCAAATCTTAACTTCCTCTCTTTCATGTTTAGCTCCTGAGTAAACAACACAGTCATCAGAATTGATTAACAAGCTGCAAGTCTAAATTGGGCAGGTTCTGAGACTATTATAACCTAACTAGTCCATTAATAGCCATATAAACACCCTATTACTTGCTCTGTTGCAAGTGTCACCTCAGGGTGAGCATATCTTGGCTACATGCTTATGGTCCATCCTCATGGTGTATCCTGCCTCATGGCCACCTCCTCTCTCTTTCTCATGGTTCCTACCCGAGACCCCTCTACTTGATCTCAAGTCCCTTCTCTCTCCCCTGTGCGGTCACAGTCTCTAGCCTTTTATTGCCTAATCAAAGATTATTGAGGAACATTCTTTACATCTCATTGGTCCTTATGCATGGATAATGCCCGTGCCCAGACTGATTTGGGGGCACAGAACTCAGCATCTGAATACACATCACACAAAACAGAGCCTAACTACTCCCCTTTTATTCCAATAAAAGGCTCTTTCTCTTACAATAATAATCTATATACAATAGGAACAATACTGAAAACCATCATGCAAGAGTTACATTCACAATGTCCAGTCCATTTGTATGTGTAAATTTAGGAGAAAATTCTCTATTTTATCTTGGTGATTTTCAAGTTCTATGCCTAAAGAATTTTCTATCATAACTTGTATTACCAATCTAAAAACATTTTCTTATACCTGAAAACATTTTAAAAATCCTAAATTACTTAATCTTTTATTGTGTGACTATAATTCTCTAGTCTTCAACCCCATCAGAGACCTGAGAAGGAATATATATTACCCAAGTAAGCAGGAAGTGCAGACAGGAAGTTTCCAAAACTCTAGAAATGACATAGACAGCTGGTGTCTGCACAGACTCCTCAAGTTTTCCCATAACACTTATGGGAAAGTGCATCTATCTTCAGCCTTCTGGCCCAGAAAATTTGACAGACTTGTGTGTGTGAAGCAGGGATTGAGAAGTACTTGTCCACCTTGTCAGGCAATACAATTTTTAATCTCATTTAAACCCCCCCCCCCAAAAAAAGGAAATAAAAAAAGGACATGTTCAGCATCCTTAGTCATCAGGGAGATGCAATTCCAAAGAACCACGAAATTCCATCCCACTCCAACCAGAATGGATAAGATAAATTACACAGGGGACAGCAGAGGTTGGTGAAGATGTGGCAAAAGAGGTACACCCCTCTATTGCTGGTGGGACTGTAAGCTGGTAAAGCAACTTTGGAAATCAATTTAGTGGTTCCTCAGAAAACTGAAAATAATTCTACCTGAAAACCCAGCTATACCACTCTTGGGAATATACCCAAAAGATGGTCCAACATATAACAACTATGTTCACAGGAGCCTTATTTTATTAGACAGAAGCAGGAAGCAACACAGATGTCTCTCAACAGAAGAATGGATTCAGAAAATGTACTCAGTGATTCAAAACAATGACTTCATGAAAATTTGTAGGCAAACAGATGGAACTAGAAAATATCATCCCGGGCAAGGTACCCAGACACAAAGAAATACACATGGTATGAACTCACTATCAAGTAGATATTAGCTCAAAAACTCACAATGCCCATGACCCAACCCACAGACCAGATGGAACTTAACAGGAAGGAAGACAAGAGTGTGGATGTCCTGCATTGAGGGCAAACAGGATGATCATGGAAGATGGAGGGAGTGGGCACCTGGGAGGGAGAGAGGAATGGGAGGAAATAAGGGGGCAGTGTCAGGTACTAGAAGGGATGTGAGAGGGAAAGTGGGTCACGAAATTGAATAAAAGTATGTGACAGTGGGGAAGAGGAATTTGTGACAGGCACTTGAGGGTCCCAGACACAAGGGAAATGAGGACCAAACAGGGAGGACTTTAGCCAAAATGCACAGAGAAGGGGAGATAGAACCTGTAGTAGATTGACCACCTCCAGTAGATTGACATGGTCCCCCATTGAAAGATGGGGCCATTACACATCTCAAAGTTTTTAACCCAGAAATGTTCCTGTCCAAAGAAAGAACAAGGACAAAAATGGAGCAAAGATGGCAGGAAGGTCCAACCTGGGACTGCCCCACCTGGGGATGCATGCTGTCTGAGGCACCAAACCTGGTTGTACCTTTGCAGTTGTCAAGAAGTGATTGCTAACAGGAACCTGGTATGGCTGTTCCTTGGGAAGTTCAGCTAGCAACTGAAAAATGCAGATGTGGAGGCTTGGAGCCAACCATCAGACTGAGCTCACAGACTCAGGTGGGTTTGCTGGCAGAAGGAGGAGCAGATGGGGATTGACACCCCATAGGAAAAACAACATCAGCTGGCTGGACCACCCAGTGCTCCCAGGGACTAGACCACCAACCAAGGAGAGTACAGGGAGGGATCCATAGCTCCAGATACATATGTAGCAGAGGATGGCCTTGTCTGACATCAATGGCCATTGGTCCTGTGGAGGTTTGATGGACAAGCATAGGGGGACAATGGAGTAGAGGGGAGGGAGAAGGGTGGGGCAGCACACTCAGAGACAAAGGGAGGGAGGGGAGGGCAGATGTGGATGAGGAGTTTGTTGAAGGGTAACTTGGAAGTGGAATATCATTTGAGATGTAAACAAATCTAATGATTAAGAAAATAATAACAAAATACAGACATAAAAAGAAATGACTTCAATTATTAAGAAGCAAAATCTCTATCTGGGCTACAACTCCTTACCTTTTTCTTAACAAAAATTTAAAAAACACATTGAAAATCAATACCAGATTTTCAGAGAAAAAATTTAACTTTGTATATAACACATAATCTATCCTCATTTTTTATCCATACTTACAGATTTTTCCTTAGTACACTGAGACAATAATTTTGAATCATAATTTAGTTTATTATTTTCATATTATGTCTTCTCTTTTTATTTAATTCAAAACTCTACAGAAGTTTAGTATAATATCTCTTATATCTCTTTAGAGAAATTAATGGAGCTGTAAAGTTTTGTCACCATACTGTTACAACACATTCAACTAGTAATATTCTCTTCAAGAGATTGTACAAATGTTTAGTAGCCTCTACACAGCTTCTACTACATTCTTTACAATATGGTTACTATGGGTGCTTTTTCTCCCTCTCATTTGCATATTAACATATATGATCTCAGCCTAAATACTTCCTTGATAAAGTATATATATAATCTGAGATCTAAGATGAATGAATGACTTTTCTGGTATATTCTTTTTACAAACTAAGAAACTTAGTTTCTTAGCCCTCTACCTCCTTTAATTTCAATATCTCAAAAGAATTGTGTTTAAAATTCTTATAGAGCACAACATACCTGCCTCAAATGTTCTTGTTTCAAGTAAAGTTATTGTCTCTCTTTACTGATTATCCAGATGTTGAGGGAACAATTAGCCAGATAAAATTTCTTCTCTGGTGAAAGGAAGAAAAATGGTCAGAGTTGATTTTATTAACAAAGACATAAAGAAAAACAAAAATGCATTAAAATGATCAGATGAAAATAGGCAAAAGGATCACACTTTTATTTAATAAAGGATATAACTTGTTGTTCACTGGCTCTCGCCAGTGAACTATTGTACAGGTGAGCATACCTGCTGAGAATTATTCTTAAGAAAGAATTGCACTGTCAGTATTCAAACATCTATATATGAAACTAAAGCTGAAATGATGGCATTTATTTTGCCCAGAAAATTGTCACTAAATATGCAGTGTACACAGAGAAATTGACAAGAAGATATATAATGATGGATTACATGTGCATAATTTGAACCAGAATTCATTCAATGTAAAGATACTGAATGAAGTGATAAAAGACATATTTTACATAAAATTAAAATTACATCACACCAAAAATTTGTTCTTTTAAAAAATAACATAAAAAGACGTAGCATTATACAACAGCAAAAAAGCAAGTGTAAGATGATACCCCATTATTTCATGAGACATATTTTTCCATCACAAACGTTATCTAAATGGTTTAATATACAGAAATTTTTAAGTGTGAGAAGAGATTCAGCACTCGATCCCGAATCTGTTTTGTCTTGACACCATACACCAAGGGATTGACTGTGGGGGGAACTAGAAGGTACAAGCTTGCCAAGATGATGTGGACACTTGGAGACACATTCTTGCCAATGCGATGAGTTATGAAGCTAAACAGTGCAGGTGTATAGAAGGCAAGAATAGTGCAGACATGAGCAGCACAGGTGCCCAGAGCTTTAGAGCGGGCATTCTGGGAAGACAGCCGGAACACTGCTTGGAGAATTTTTATATATGATGTGGCTATGAGCCATATATCCACCATTGTTACTGAAAGGGCTACTGAGATTCCATATGCTCTGTTAATTTGAGTGTTAGCACTGGCTAACTTCACTATAGCCATATGCTCACAGTAGGTATGATGGATTATATAGTTTGTGTAGTAGGGTAGCCTTTTAATGAGAAGAGGACATGGCAAAACCATGGACACAGCTCGGCTCAAGCCAACTAAACCAAGTTTAATAACCATGGCTGTTGTGAGGATGGTTGAGTAGTGCAGTGGGATGCAAATGGCTACAAAGCGATCAAAAGCCATGGCCACCAGGATGGCTGACTCAAAAATGCAAAGTGTGTGGATAAAATACATCTGTGTTAGACAGACATCAAACGCAATCCAGTGTTCATTAAACCAGAAAATACCAAGCATTTTCAGGGATGTGGAACAGGTAAGAAAAATGTCATTCATTGCCAGCATGCAAAGGAAGAAATACATAGGCTGGTGGAGGCTTGGTTCTAGTTTGATAGTAGCAATGACTATGCTGTTCCCCACCAGGGTCAGGACAAACAGGAAGCAGACAGGGATGCCGATCAAGTAGTGAAAATGTTCCAAGCCGGGAATACCAACCAGGTAGAAAAATGAAATGTAGTGATATGTTGTATTATTTACCATGTTAAAACTAAGGATGTTTCAAGTATAATCTTCAAGGGTAATCTCCTCAAAGGGGAGATAGCATTGCAAAGCCTTTATTCTAGATATTTATGTATTGAATCTAGAAATTCTAGCCTAAGTTTGCAAAATGGCATCCTGTGCAGCAGCATCAACCATATCTGCAAAATAAAAGATTAAGGATTGCACATTAGGTTTTAGTTTTTATGGAGGATTTGATGAATTCAATAGCTAATTAAATCTTACTGAAAATTTTCATTTTTGTATTAAAAGTAAAGCTACTAAAATAAGAGAATATTGCATTTAAGCCAGTCATTATTGAGGAACTGAAGTAAAGAATGGAGATATAAATATAAAATATACAAATGCTCCAAAAATTATGTTATCCTTTTAACATTTTGCTCTTATTCTTTGATATCATAGTTAAATAGTTGACCATTCAAAGAAGTAATGCTAAGAATCAAGAACATAAAATTATATACGATATTTGCTTTAACATCCATCAACACCAAATTTATACAATTAAAATTTCAAGAGGAAAAGTACAAAAATGTTTAAATCTTAACTGTATTTTCCATTTCACCATTGAGTAGTACCTCATTTGGTAAAAGAGAAAAGATTCCACAGGCAGATGTATTTGACTTTAAGACACCTAAATCTTAGAGCAACAGGAAAAAAGAGACGAAAGCAGGTTAGTCATATTGACAGTACTTTCCTAGGAAATAGGAAGATGGGGAGTACTCAATAGACTGCCTGGTTATTAGCTACCATCAGAGCAACACAGCCTGCCTCTGCTGTGTAAGGGCTAAAACACAGGGCCTAGCTATATCACACCAATTGAAACTCTCCTGTTTGAGGACATTTGCTGATATTTCTACCAACTTACTTATTAAGCAATCATTAGGCTTCAGTTTTATTTTAGAAACTTAGAAATTTAGTGTGGAATGCTCAGTTTTAATATTTTACATATCCATGGAAAGAGGTTTCTCTAAAATTACCAACTTTTCGTAACTCACTATACGTGATTAGTCTCTTCAAAATGGCATCTTATGATCGATCATCAAATATTCAATTGATAATTTGGATATAATGGCATAATTTAAGCACAGTTGTTAGGCAAGAGACAAATTTTATTTGCTTGCAACACTAACCATCCAATCATAAACATCTGATGCCTTAAAATGATCCTTGTCACCTGGCTTCATTTAACTCTCATGTTTCATAAACAGTCACTATCTCTCCTTCTCTTAGGTTAGCTCCTTTCCAGTACATTTGTCAGTCTTTTTCATCACACTAGGAACATAAAAAGAATTTACAGAAATCCAATAAATCGATAATTAATTCTTCTTAGAGCATACTAAAAGCTTTTAGCATGCTATATTCTTTCACATGCATATCAGGGATTTTTTCTACCTCTTACCTACAGACCCTGACCATACTTAGATGGAGAGCTTACTTACAGTTGTTACCTAAACTTCATTCTCTTCAACTGTTTCTTGAAATGGTCTCTCCAATTTGTTTCATGGATAACAAAACTAGTAATCAACCCATAACAACAAACAATGTAATTCTTCAAATGAAGAATAATATGTTTTGGAACAATCAGTTCATTCTTATCAGATCAAATTTTGAAATATCTATTAGTTATCATTCAAATACATAATGCTGTTTCTTTCTTTCCAGTATTCATTCTCACCTGCTTTCATCTTCTCTGTATTATATAATTGTGTGATCTATAATACACTGAAGATGATGTAAACATACCTGTTGCAACATATATCCTGCACTCTATAAATCTGGCAGCTGTGGTTCATTTTTAATGTTCTAGTCCGATGCTCAGGAGTCACCTCTGATTGATAGTGAAGACATCCTTTGGGATATGCAGGATCTTAGGGAAAGGATTAGAGCAACATGCAGCACAAAACAGTGCAATGTCCCCTGATTGGCCATGAGCATTCCACAAATCTTGTCAGTGAAGATGTGATTATCCTCATTCTCCAAATCTCAATTTCAATTTTATTGAAATTTCTCCCACAATGCTTTATCTGAGTAAACATAGGTGCTTTGCTCTATTTTGAGATATACAAATTTTCTTCAATCACCTTGAAGAATGAGATCTCACCATTAGATTTTTAAAAAAAGAGATAGCCCTAGAAAAACTATGTGAACTTAGCTGTGCATAAAAACATAAATCCTTAAGAACTCAGTTATATCAGGCCCTTAGAAAAGCTGATCCCATAGATGAAGATGGATTACTTACTCCTTCATAGGAAGAGTAAGGAAAAATATGGTAAGCAAAAGTTTTGTCAACTGTTTTATTGAATCCACCTGGAAGGAGCACATTGCCAAGTAGCATGAATAAAGTTCACGGAATTATATATTTCAACATAATTGAAAGAGAGGATTTTCTGTGTTTTCAACACACAAAAAAAATAAAACTATGATGGCAGAATGAATATCATCTTTCTGTGTTGATTTTATCATGATTCTGCACGTATTTATGTTTCTTGAAACAACACAAAGTATACCCAATAAGCCTGTATGATAGTGATGTGTCAATAAATATAATACTATATTTTAAGAAACGTATTTTGTGGTAGCACACATGTATATTTCCCAGCACTGGGAGGTAGAGGCAAGTATAGCTCTGAGTTTGAGGACAACCTGGTATGCAGTGTGAGTTCCAGGACAGCCAGGTCCATACAGAGAAACTTTCTCAAAAACAAACAAACAAACAAACAAATGAATGAATAAATAAATAAAATTTCAAATATCTGGCTGAAATTTGTTGGCTATATTCAGATGAAGTATTCAAGTTTTTAAAAGTAACTTATTCTTTTTTTTTTTTAATTTTTCTTTGGTATCTTATGCTAATCATAGGTTAGAAGTTCTGTTTATATTTTGACCAATGTTTTACCCCAAAGTTGCATGTATTTATGACTTCCTTGAAGTAAAATTTCCCTTTCTTTTTTGTCTCTTGTTACATCTTCTACCCTCATTTATTGCAGATATTTTACTGCCTTTCCCAATTAATTTTACAAGACCTTTTAACCAAAAAAGCATAAGGCATATAGTTATGGATGCTGGAGATTCCCTTCACATAGATGTTTTTAACACCTTTGCTAAAAAATAGTGTTGAGGAAACATGTAAAAGAATCAAAACAATAATGAAAGTAGATAGACATTTTATGGGAGATTGATTGATCTTTCTTTCCATTAACATTTTAGTGTTTGATGAAAGGTAATTTATTATCAGAGATTGTATCAAAACAAATGTCAAGGGCAATAATTATTTTAACATTCATAGTTATTATTGTAGACTGGATGGTGGCACACGCCTAAACAAATATTGCAAGACAACGCAAGCACATCCAAATGATATCAACATATACATATGTCATACACATATGGCATATACATATACATACACATACATATATGCAAATAGGTAAAGAGGGAGCTATTTGGGAAGAATAGAGACAGGAGAGGAATTTGGAGTATGAATGTGGTCAGAGTGATTGATATACTTGAATGTAAATATGATGATATAACTCATTCCTTTGTACAACTAATATATGTTATTGACGTATGTTTAAAATATATGAATATTTTTATTAAAAACTAATTTCTCTCTTTTTTTGTAAAAAAATCATTTATTTGTTTTATGTATGTGAGTCACTGTCATTGTCTTCAGACACACCAGAAGAGGGCATCAGACCCAGTACAGATGGTTGTGCACCACCATGTGGTTGCTGGGAATTGAACTCAGGACCTTTGGAAGAGCAGTCAGTGCTCTTAACCACTGAGCTGAGTCTCTAGCACCTAGGGAACTTATAGAGCCCACTTCTAGCAGAAAGACACAGTATCAATTGAGAAATGGGGTTGCCATCCCACAGTCAAAATTCTGACCCATAATTGTTCTTGTCTGAAAGAACTGCAGAGATGGAAATGGAGAGGAACCTGAGGTAAAGAAGGCCCAGTGACAGCCCCAACGTGGGATCCAGTTCAAGGGGAGGCTCCAAGGCCTTATGATCTCACTGAGACTATAGAGCGCTCACAAAAAGGGACCTATCATGACTGTCCTCTGAAAGACCCAACAAGCAGCTGACTCAGATGCAGATATTTGTACCCAATCACTGGACAGAAGCTGCTAACCCCTGTATTTGAATTATGGAAAATCTGGAAGATGCTGAGGAGGAGGGTGACCCTGTAGGATGTCTAGCAGTCTCAATTAATCTGGACCCTCAAAAGGTCTCAGACACTGGACCACCAAGCAGGCAGCATAAACCAGATGATATAATGTCACCAACACATATACAACTGGGGACTTCTGGGTCTTTGTTTAGTCAGAGAAGATGCACCTAACCCTCAAGAGATTGGATGCCCCACGGAATTTAGAGGTCTGGTAGGGTGGGAACTTGGAGGTGGGGACATCTTCATGGAGACAGGGGCCAGGGAGGAGGTATGTCATGTGGAACATTTGGAGAGTGGATAGAGGGGAATAAAATCTGGAGTTTTAAATATAAATAAATAAATAAATTAATAAATAAATAAATGATAGATTATGGAAAGTTTTTTTCTCTAAAAATAACTAATTTCTCACGAAAAAAATCACATTATAAGAGGGGCTTCCGGGCGGCCAGCAGGGAGAAGTCAGTGTGCTCCAGTGAATCCAGCACATCCCAGCAGGAGCCTTCAGGTGCCTGCTTTGGGATCTGAACAGCCTGGGCCACAGCACTCGGTCTCCAGGAAGTGCGGAAGACCTGGTGTGCACCCAGACGCAGTCTGGGAGCTCACAGCACAGCTTGCTCCTGTGGCACAGAGCTTAGGCTCCAGTCTAGAGGCCTCTGGTGGTAGCCCTCAGACCTCTCCGCTTCTGGATCCAGATCAGCCTGGGCGGCAACACCACATATCCAGGTCCTGCAAGAGGCAAGAGGGGCTTCCGGGCGGCCAGCGGGAGAAGTCAGTGTGCTCCTGTGAATCCAGCAGGCCCCAGCGGGAGCCTTCAGGTGTCTGCTTCCGGATCTGAACAGCCTGGGCAACAGCACCCTGTCTCCAGGCAGTGCAGGAGGTAAGCTGTGCACCAGAGGCCACCTGGGAAGGGGCAGCTTGCAATGGTGAGTCCACCATTGACAAGACCAACTAACACCAGTGAGAACTAGATGGCAAAAGGCAAATGCAGGAACGTCACTAACAGAAATCAAGGCAATATGGCAACATCTGAACCCAATTCTCTTTACCAGCATGTCCTGGATACCCCATCACACCAGTAAAACAAGATTTGGATTTAAAATCACTGGTCATGATGCTGGTACAGGAACACATGAAGGACATACATAAAGAAATTCAGGAGAAAATGGATCAAAAGTTAGGAGCCCTTCCAAGGGAAACACAAAAATCATTGAAAGAAATCCAGGAGAATACAAAAGCCAATAAGGAGGAAACGCAAAAAAACATTTAAAGAAATACAGGAGAACTTTGGTCAACAGGCTGAGGTCATGAAAGAGGAAACACAAAAATCTCTTAAAGAATTACAGGAAAGCACAAACAAGCAAGTGAAGGAGCTAAGCAAAACCATCCAGGATCTAAAATCAGAAGTAGAAACAACTAAGAAAACTCAAAGGGAGACAACTTTGGAGATAGAAAGCCTTGGGAAGAAATCAGGAGACATAGATGCAAATATCAACAACAGAATACAAGAGATAGAAGAAAGAATCTCAGATGCTGGAGATACCATAGAAACCATGGACTCAACAGTTAAAGAAAATGCAAAATGCAAAAAGCTTGTAACCAAAATATCCAGGAAACCCAGGACACAATGAGAAGACCAAACCTAAGGATTATAGGCATAGATGAGAGTGAAGATTTACAACTTGAAGGGCCAGCAAATATCTTCAATAAAATTATGGAAGAAAACTTCCCTATCCTAAAGAGAGAGATGCCCATGAATATACAAGAAGCCTACAGAACTCCAAACAGACTGGACCAGAACAGAAATACTTCCCGTCACATAATAATCAAACCACCAAATGTACTAAACAAAGAAAGAATATTAAAGGCAGTAAGAGAAAAAGGCCAAGTAACATATAAAGGAAGACCTATCAGAATCACAGCAGACTTTTCACCTGAGACTATGAAGGTTAGAAGATCCTGGGCAGATCTCATGCAGACTCTAAGAGAACACAAATGCCAGCCAAAACTACTATATCCAGCAAAACTCTTAATCACCATAGATGGAGAAACTAAGATATTCCATGACAAAACCAACTTTACCCAATATCTATCCACAAACCCAGCCCTACAAAGGATAATAGGAGGAAAACACCAATACAAGGAGGGAAACTTCACCCTGGAAAAAGCAAGATAGTAACCTTTCATCAAACCCAAAAGAAGTTAACCAATCAAATTTAAAAAATAACGTCAAAAATGACACGAAGTAACAATCACTATTCCTTAATATCTCTTAACATCAATGGACTCAATGCCCCAATAAAAAGACATAGACTAACTGACTGGATACGTAAACAGGACTCTACATTTTTGCTGCTTACAGGAAACACACCTAAGGGTCAAAGACAAACACTACCTTAGAGTAAAAGGCTGGAAGACAATTTTACAAGCAAATGGTCTCAGGAAACAAGCTGGAGTAGCCATTTTAATATCAGATAAAATTGACTTTCAACCCAAAGTCATCAAAAGAGACTCTGAGGGACACTTCTTGCTGGTCAAAGGAAAAATACAACAAGAAGAACTCTCAATCCTGAACATCTATGCTCCAAATGCAAGGGCACCCTCTTTCGTAAAAGAAACTTTATTAAAGCTCAAAGCACACATTGCACTGAACACAATAATTGTGGTTGACTTCAACACTGCACTTTCCTCAATGGACCGATCAGGAAAACCGAAACTAAACAGGAACACAATGAAACTAATTGAAGCTTTGGACCAATTAGATTTAACAGATATATATAGAACATTCTATCGTAAAGCAAAAGAATATACCTTTTTCTCAGCACCTCATGTTACCTTCTCCAAAATCGACCACATAATTGGTCACAAGACAGACCTCAACAAATATAAGAAGATCGAACTAATCCCATGCCTCCTATCAGATCACTATGGAGTAAAAGTGGTCTTCAATAGCAACAAAAACAACAGAAAACCCACATACACGTGGAAACTGAACAATACTCTACTCAATGATATCTTGGTCAAGGAAAAAATAAAGAAAGAAATTAAAGACTTTTTAGAACACAATGAAAATGAAAACACAACATACCCAAATCTATGGGACACAATGAAAGCAGTGCTAAGAGGAAAACTCATAGCCCTGAGTGCCTCCAAAAAGAAAATGGAGAGAGCATACATTACCAGCTTAATGACACACCTGAAAGCCCTGGAACAAAAAGAAGCTATTTCACCCAGGAGGAGTAGAAGGCAGAAAATCATCAAACTCAGGGCTGAAATCAATCAAGTAGAAACAAAGAGAACCATACAAATACAACAAAACCAGGAGCTGGTTCTTTGAGAAAATCAACAAGATAGAAAAACCCTTAGCCAGACTGACCAAAGGGCACAGAGAAAGTATCCAAATTAACAAACTTAGAAATGAAAAGGGACATATAACAACGGAAACTGAGGAAATCCAAAAAATCATCAGATCCTACTACAAGAGCCTGTACTCAACACAACTGGAGAATCTGGAGGAAATGGACAATTTCCTTGACAGATACCAAATACCAAAATTAAATCAGGACCAAATAGATCATCTAAACAGTCCCATAATGCCTAAAGAAATAGAAGGAGTCATAGAAAGCCTTCCAACCAAAAAAAAGCACAGGACCAGATGGTTTCAGTGCAGAATTCTATCAGACCTTCAAAGAAGAATTAACACCAATACTATTCAAACTATTCCACAAAATAGAAACAGAAGGAATACTACGGAATTCCTTCTATGAAGCCACAATTACGCTGATACCAAAACCACACAAAGATCCAACAAAGAAAGAGAACTTCAGGCCAATTTCCCTTATGAACATCGATGCAAAATTACTCAATAAAATTCTTGCCAACCGAATCCAAGATCACATCAAAACGATCATCCACCATGATCAAGTAGGCTTTATCCCGGGAATGCAGGGTCGGTTCAATATACGGAAATCCATCAATGCAATCCACTACATAAACAAACTCAAAGAAAAAAACCACATGGTCATTTCATTGGATGCTGAAAAAGCATTTGACAAAATTCAGCATCCTTTCATGCTTAAAGTCTTGGAAAGAACAGGAATTCAAGGCCCATACCTAAACATAGTAAGAGCAATATACAGCAAACCTGTAGCCAGCAACAAACTAAATGGAGAGAAACTTGAAGCAATCCCACTGAAATCAGGGACTGGACAGGGCTGCCCCCTTTCTCCTTATCTTTGCAATATTGTACTAGCTCGGGCAATTCGACAACATAAGGAGGTCAAAGGGATACAAATTGGAAAGGAAGAAGTCAAACTATCATTATTTGCAGATGGCATGATTGTCTACCTAAGTGACCCAAAAAACTCCACTAGAGAACTCCTACAGCTGATAAACAACTTCAGCAAAGTGGCAGGTTATAAAATCAACTCAAGCAAATCAGTGGCCTTCCTATACTCAAAGGATAAGCAGGCTGAGAAAGAAATTAGGGAAATGACCCCCTTCACAATAGCCACAAACAGTATAAAGTATCTTGGGGTGACTGTTACCAAACATGTGAAAGATCTGTATGACAAGAACTTCAAGACTCTAAAGAAGGAAATGGAAGAAGACCTCAAAAAATGGGAAAACCTCCCATGCTCATGGATTGGTAGAATCAATATAGTTAAAATGGCCATTTTGCCAAAAGCAATATACAGATTCAATGCAATACCCATCAAAATCCCAACTCAATTCTTCACAGAGTTAGAAAGAGCAATTATCAAATTCATCTGGAATAACAAAAAACCCAGGATAGCTAAAACTACTCTCAGCAACAAAAGAAAGTCAGGGGGAATCAGTATCCCTGACCTCAAGCAATACTACAGAGCAAAAGTGTTAAAAAGTGCATGGTATTGGTACAGTGACAGGCAGGAGGATCAATGGAACAGGACTGAAGATCCAGAAATGAGCCCACACACCTATGGCCACTTGATCCTTGGCAAAGGGGCTGAAAACATCCAATGGAAAAAAAGATAGCCTTTTCAACAAATGGTGCTGGTTCCACTGGAGGTCAGCATGCAGAAGAATGCGAATTGATCCATCCTTGTCTCCTTGTATTAAGCTCAACTCCAAATGGATCAAGGACCTCCCCATAAAGCCAGACATTCTGATGCTAATAGAAAAGAAACTGGGGAAGACCCTTGAGGATATCGGTACAGGGAGAAAGTTTCTGAACAGAACACCAATAGCGTATGCTCTAAGAGCAAGAATTGACAAATGGGACCTCATAAAATTACAAAGTTTCTGTAAGGCAAAGGACACCATCAAGAGGACAAATCAGCAACCAACAAATTGGGAAAAGATCTTCACCAATCCTACATCAGATAGAGGGCTAATATCCAATATATATAAAGAACTCAAGAAGTTAGATTCCAGAAAACCAAACAAACCTATTAAAAAATGGGGTACAGAGTTAAACAAAGAATTCTCACCTGAAGAACTTTGGATGGTGGAGAAGCATCTTAAAAAATGCTCAACTTCATTAGTCATTAGGGAAATGCAAAACAAAATAACCCTGAGATTTCAACTTACACCAGTCAGAATGGCTAAGATTAAAAATTCAGGAGATAGCAGGTGTTGGAGAGGGTGTGGAGAAAGAGGAACACTCCTCCACTGCTGGTGGGGTTGCAAATTGGTACAACCACTCTGGAAATCAGTCTGGCGGTTCCTCTGAAAACTGGGCACCTCACTTCCAGAAGATCCTGCTATACCACTCCTGGGCATATACCCAGAGGATTCCCCACCATGTAATAAGGATACATGCTCTACTATGTTCATAGCAGCCCTATTTATAATTGCCAGATGCTGGAAAGAACCCAGGTATCCCTCAACAGAAGAGTGGATGCAAAAAATGTGGTATATCTACACAATGGAGTACTATTCAGCCATTAGAAACAATGAATTCATGAAATTCTTAGGCAAATGGATGGTTCTAGAGAACATCATACTAAGTGAGGTAACCCTGACTCAAAAGGTGAATCATGGTATGTACTCACTAATAAGTGGATATTAACCTAGAAAACTGGAATACCTAAAACATAATCCACACATCAAATGAGGTAGAAGAAGAAAGGAAGAGTGGCCCCCTGTTCTGGAAAGACTCAGTGAAGCAGTATTCGGCAAAACCAGAACGGGGAAGTGGGAAGGGGGTGGGTGGGAGGACAGGGGGAGAGAAGGGGGCTTGAGGGACTTTCGGGGAGTGGGCGGCTAGAAAAGGGGAAATCATTTGAAATGTAAATAAAAAAATATATCGAATAAAAAAAATCCTGTGGATCTCTTAAAGAAAACAAAGGGCAGGCCACGTTCTACCTGGTCTACACTTGATATCTGTAAAATTTAAATATATGGCCTTTTGACACCCTGAATCACGGCAATCAGCAATAGCCAATAACTCCCCTTTAATCTATTTAAAATTTGTCCAATTTTCAGCTAAATAAAATCGCCATGCAAAGAGGAAAAAAATTCACATTTTAATTTCTGGATTTCAATGTAGAGATTTTCAAGGTGCTGGATTTTATTGACTAAAGTATGCAAATGTCTAGGTAGGCTTGGAAAAGTTACTCATTTTGATTTAAGGCAAAAGTGGTGTCGGGAAAATTTCCTTTCCTTTCCTTTCCTTTCCTTTCCTTTCCTTTCCTTTCCTTTCCTTTCCTTTCCTTTCCTTTCCTTTCCTTTCCTTTCCTTTCCTTTCCTTTCCTTTCCTTTCCTTTCCTTTCCTTCCCTATCCCTTCCCTTCCCTTCCCTTTTCCTTTCCCTTCCCTTCCCTTTCCCTTTCCCTTCCCTTCCCTTCCCCTTTCCCTTCCCTTCCCTTCCCTTCCCTTCCCTTTCCCTTTCCCTTCCCTTCCCTTCCCTACCCCTTCCCTTCCCTTTCCCTTTCCCTTCCCTTCCCTTCCCTTCCCTATCCCTTCCCTTCCCTTTCCCTTTCCCTTCCCTTCCCTTCCCTTCCCTTCCCTTCCTTTCCCTATCCCTTTCCTTCCCTTCCCTTCCCTTCCCTTCCCTATCCCTTTCCTTCCCTTCCCTTTCCCTTTCCCTTCCCTATCCCTTCCCTTCCCTTCCCTTTCCCTTTCCCTTCCCTTCCCTTCCCTTCCCTTTCCCTTCCCTTCCCTTCCCTTTCCCTTTCCCTTTCCCTTTCCCTTCCCTTCCCTTCCCTATCCCTTCCCTCCCTTTCCCTTCCCTTCCCTTCCCTTCCCTGCCCTTCCCTTCCCTTCCCTGCCCTTCCCTTCCCTTCCCTTCCCTTTCCCTTTCCCTTCCCTTCCCTTCCCTTCCCTTCCCTTTCCCTTCCCTTCCCTTTCCCTTTCCCTTTCCCTTCCCTTCCCTTCCCTATCCCTTCCCTCCCTTTCCCTTCCCTTCCCTTCCCTTCCCTTCCCTGCCCTTCCCTTCCCTTCCCTTTGCTTCCCTTCCCTTCCTTCCCTTCCCTTCCCTACCCCTCCCTTCCCTTCCCTATCCCTTCCCTTCCTTCCCTTCCCTACCCCTCCCTTCCCTTCCCTATCCCTTCCCTTCCCTACCTTCCCTTCCCTTTCCTTCCTTTCCTTCTTTCATTTCTTTTGTTTTCTTTTTTCTTTTCTTTTCTTGTTTTGCTAATGTTTTTGTTTATTTCTGTCACCTTCATACATGCAGTCAATGTGTTTTGTTTATATTCATGCCCTTAATGTTCCCTATCCCTCTCTCTCCTACTTCAGTAGACCTTCTTCTTTCCCAACTAAACTTCCCTCTTCTACTTATTTGTGTTTTATGTGTATTCATGTGTGTCTATGCATTGAGACACACACACACACACACACACACACACACACACACACAAAGACAGACAGGAGAGTTGGGGTTGTTGGGTGGGGAGACTGTATGTAGGTAACCACAGCTGTATGTAGGTCCTTTGAAATCACGGACATCCATATCCTAAAGACAAGAGTTTTGTAAATTTTTACCCCTATCTTCACGCTCTTGAAATCTGCTGACAGGAGCCTGATATAGCTGTCTCCTGAGAGGCTCTGCCAGTGCCCGACAAATATAGAGGGGCATGCTCTCAGCCAACTACTGGACTAGGCACAGGGCCCCCAACGGAAGAGCTAGAGAAAGGTCCCAAGGAGCTGAAGGAGCTTGCAGATCCATAGGAGAAACAACAATATGACCAACCACTACGCCCAGAGCTGCTAGGGACTAAACCACCAACCAAAGAGTACACATGGAGTGACTCATGGCTCCAGCTGCTTATGTAACAGAGGATGGCCTTATTGGACGTCAATGAGAGGAGAGGCCCTTGGTCCTGTGAAGGCTCAATGTCCAAATATATGGGTATGCCAGGACAGGGAAGCAGGAGTGAATGGGTTATTGAGCAGGGGCAGGAGAGATGGGATAGGGGGCTTTGTGAGGGGAAACCAGGAAAGGGGATAACATTTGAAATAAAGAAAATATCTAATTAAAAAGTTTTTTTAAAAGAAAATATCCAATAAAAATAAATGTTAAAAAAAGGAAATCTTCTAGAGCCCTATTTCTGGGCCTTTGAGAAGGTAATATTGATGTCCAATTTAGAGATAAGGACACAGTAGCCACCAGTTTTTAGAACTTTAATGATTTTTAAACTCTTGATTAATCATTACCTTCCACAAATGGAAGAATTTTATTCAAAAATGTATGTTATAAGTGGTGTATTTTATATAGAAGCATAATGTGCCAAATTAACTGATTTTCAATTATAACAGCAAAATGAAAATCAAATAAAATGATCAGGCATAATTTTTTATTGTACCTAGCTTTATGTGGCATGATGAATTTTATTAATAAATTTACACTCATAGAAATAAAGAAAAATTTTCTCAATAAGATTAGTCATTCTCATTATATTCATATATATACATATATATGTATCAGATTGTTTCATAAGTATAGTTATTCTGATATGATCAAAAGTTTAAAATATTTAAATATAAACATGGTTCATGACATGGAGTGAGCTCATGATGATAAAGAACAGAATCACTTGGAGACCACTGACATTCCTGAGTATCATCTGACAAATTTGCTGAAGCTTCCCGCCTTCAGTTTCCCATTCCTATATGTAAATACTTTTTGTTTAATTTTTTTTACATTTTACAAAAACATACAACTGTTCAATGGAGTATAATCTATTACTATTTGTTAGTGGTTTTCTAGCACAGACTCTCACTTTCTAGCATTGGATGTCCTAAAACTCATTATACAGAACAGCATTGCCTCAAATCCATAGAGATCCACCTGCCTCAGAGTCCCAAGTTGTGATAGTAAGAGGCCTTTGACAACATATGTAGCCTTCTAATAATTTTCAATCTATGCTAAAGTGTGAGTACTTCAAATACCACATTGCATATCTCCCTCATCACCACACACAAAAATTGCACTAAGAAGCATCTGATACTTTATTGAAATAGATACAAGTATTCACAGAAGTTTTTTGTTGTAGAAGGCATTATATTTCATAGCAGATATAGAATAGGAAACTTGTATATTTATACTATTATATGAGGATTGAATATTGGACTTATAATAGTATACACATGCATTGCAAAATATTTATTATGGATTAAAAATAATCAGATACAATTCAGGATATGAAATTATAACTTCAGAGGTATGAAAGGCATGATCAAGTTAGATAACCAAATTCTAAATGTGGTCTCAGCTGTGGAAATAGTTACTTAACGAAAATAATTCTCAAATGACCTCTCTATCCAGGTAGATGCTATTCCCTTGGTTGATATTAATAATATCAGCTGAAATACAGAGAAGTATATGTAGCACTCAGCTCTGTGCTCATACCAGTAGGGCATGGCTATATCACCCAAGCTTTATGGATATCACAATAAACGGTAATTAACACAGTTTACAAGCCTTTCCTTTACTGTTTTGTTGACTCAGAAAAGCAATGAACTCACAAGGTAAACTAAAATTTTTTCAACGGTTAAAATTACAGATTCTGAAACTAACATATCTACATCTGTGAACAAGATTTGTATAATATTAGATGACTGTGATTCTGCCTCTTTAAACTGGCATAATAGACTAAGAAGAGTAGTTGGTATTCTTATATTTCATTGTGTGAAAAGATCATTTTTATTTTAGAAAAAGGCTTATTAGTAAGCATTATTAACATTTCCAAATATTACCATTTACAACTATAATGGCAGTTATTAGTGTGTTATGTGGTTTGACTTCTATTTAAATATATTATATTTTCTGTGTGTTTGTTATAAGACAATGGTAGAGAGAGCAAATTTTCTACCTCATGTGTTTGAGGAAACAGTGAACCTAAATGTATATTAAGCAATTGTTATCCTTCTTCTATTGAAAAGAATTATGTATTTTATATGTGTGTCCCTGAAGTAAAAAAATAAATGTATTTATTACTTATTACAACTAATCCAGAGAGAAAAAAGTAGTAGAGAGAAGAGAGTGAAAGAAAACAAGAAAGCAAAGATAGACAAAAGGACATTCAAGTCCCCGTTCACACAAACCTTACACATAAACATAGTTGATGGATGCTCCAAACCTCCCACACAAACTTAACACATGTATGTACATACACATAGTTAATAGATGGAAGGAACAATGCTCCAGCCCCTATTCATACAGACTTTGCACATACAGAGTTGTCCCATGGGAGAAACAGTGTTTGAGTCTCCACACTTTGTTCTTTCTTCCATAGCTTTTATATCCCAGAAAAATCATTCAAGAAATATAAAATTGCAATGTGATTACATTTTAGCTATCTTCTAGTAAATGATTATGAAAAAGTAGTGTGTTTCCCAATACCTTTACAAGAAATAATATTACATAGTACAGGTAAAGAAAAAACTATTACCCAAAACTAACATACATTTGTAACCAAGGAGCTTGTTACAGATTAACAAAATGTAAGCAAGCACGGTACTTTTCTTAACCAGTTTCTCTTATTGGCCAGCAACAATTTGCAGTTACAAAGAAAGAAGTAATTATTTCATTGTTTATCTCTAAAAGTAATCTTGTAAGAACCTTAAAAGAATCACAAAGCTAAACGTCTATATAAGAATCAGTCATGTCTATCCTAAATCCTCAAAATGCGTATCTACTCATCAGCAATATCAACAAATCATATCAGGAAGCTGAGGACAAAATTGAATATAAGAAATCAATTATCATCAGTCCAGCCTCAGTGAGAGTCACATCACTCAGTGTTGCTACTGTTCTTGTTCCCTGACCATAAAGGGCCCTTGCTGAACTAGTAAGAGTGTGCTTTTCTGAATTTCAAATTATTCCCTGAGAATTTTTTTTACATCAGAGCCAGTGGTAAAAACATCTCAACCTAGATTAACAAACAATTATATTTTTCCAAATATTTTATAAGGGTGGTAGTTATTGTTGACAATCTATGTTTCTAAATTCTTCTCTAGGTTAGTGATTGAATTATTAATCTGCTTCATCAGCAATGCCTAAAAGCGATTATTGTGAGTGCCAGAAATACCACCCCATGGGGGCCTAGAAACTCCCTTAGAGTTTTCTTATAATTCTTAGATTAAGACAGATGTGAATGTATCAAACAGAGTAGAACTCCACAGCAGCACGCAGTCCTTAGGAAACATAGTCCTTGGGGACATGCCACATGGAGGCTCACCCATGTAGTTCTGGTAGCCTGTGGGCTACATTCCATGTGTTCTACAGCCATCTGTCTTGCCCCCTTGCATGGCTCTCAGCATCATTACAATTTTCAACAACATTATAAAAACAAGACCCTGACTATAAAGGTATTGGTACATTCTCATATTTTTCTCTTGATGGATCTGAATGAAAATAGACATGTTTCTGCTTCATGGAGAGCCCCAACAGTGTTATGTAATGGGTAATGATGAGTCTTGCTTCTCTGCTGTGGCTTTCTCTAAATGAAAATATACAAGGGGCTGAATTTCTAGCTGATTCTATGTCCTGATTCTGGAGAAGCAATATTAATTTGAGGATGAATAAAGTACTTTTCAGTGTGCTTTAAATTTTATGTTTGTTCAGTTATTGTCTTCAAGAAGTTGAATGAGAGACAAGTGAATTGAATTATTCCTCTTAATAGTGAAAAATTAGGACAATAATAAAAATTTCCCAACTTGCAAATAGAACATAATAATTTCTCTCTTGGGGCCCATGAGATGGCTCCCAAAAGAAAATTTCTTAATTCTAAGATTAAGAATGTGATATCAACTCCCAGGACATACATGGGGTCCTGAAAGTTGTTTTCTGACCTTTGCATGCACTATATACCATGATATACTGTGACATACCATACATGTCACCCCATACATGCACACACACACATTCATGCATGTACACATGTGTACACACATGCACATACTCATGCACATGCACACACGTGTATAAAGATAGAAAGGGAAGAAGGGAAGAAGGAAGGAAGAAAGGGAGTGTACAATATAGTATTTTAAAAGGAATTACAATATTAAAGAATTAGCAAGCAATTGCTGTCAGTTTTGCACCAGGTGATGATTTAATAAATGTGATATTCTTTCCAGCCTTTGCTTAGATGGAGAAAGGAAGAAAAACGATGTTTTTTTGTCGTTATTATTTAGCAGATCTCTTCATTTAGAATAAAAGCTCAAAAACCAAATAAAATTATTTGGTTGTAAAAATGGCATCAATCATAGAAAATGAGGATTCTACAATCACAGAAAATGGCTTGCAACAGCTTCACCCAGAGTTTCAACGATAATTGTTCTGCAAAATGGATTATCAGAAGAGCATTCTATATACTAGTTCACTTACAATTATCTCTTTTATGGTTTTTACTGCTTTCTCTTCATCACACCAAAAATGATTAGGACTTCACTAGCATTAAAGAATTAAAGCAGTTTCCTCTGGGCCTTTTGTTCTCATGTAATAAACTTTTCCACACCTCTCTTATAGAGCTCAACACTACACCTGCTCATCTCACTTTCTTCCTGCTTACTGGTGTGCCAGGATTAGAAGATATTCAGATTTGGATGTCCATCCCTTTCAGCTTCATGTATTTCTTGGCTGTGTTAGGCAATGTGCTGGTCATGGCAGTGGTGGTCTGTGAACGGAGCCTCCATGAACCTATGTATCTCTTCCTGGCTATGTTGGCATTCAATGATGTCCTCCTCTGTACTGTCACGGTACCACAAATGCTGCTCATTTTCTGGCAGGGCCCCTTGGCAGCCCCCTTTCCTGCCTGCCTCACACAGATGTTTTTTGTCCATGCTCTGTTCCTCTCTGAATCTGCAGTCTTACTGGCCATGGCTTATGATCGCTATGTGGCTATCTGTACACCACTGCATTATACATCCCTGCTTACAGGTTCTCTCATTGGCAAGGTTGGGCTGGCGCTGATAGCTCGGAGTGTGGCTGTTGTTACTCCAGGTGTTCTACTTATCCTCCGCTTGGACTTTTGCCGAAGCAACATTATCCGTCACACCTATTGTGAGAACATGGGCATTGCCAAGCTGGCTTGCAACAGCTTTACCTTAAATAGCATTTATGGTCTCTCAGCTGCTCTCCTCACGACAGGGCTGGACTTCGTCTTCATTTCCTTGTCTTACTGGCTAATCTTGAGAACAGTTCTACAACTGCCATCAAGGGAAGCACGGACAAAAGCCTTTGGCACCTGTGGAGCCCACATTTGTGTCATTTTAATATTCTACACACTGGCCTTTTTCTCTTTCTTTACCCATCGCTTTGGGCACCATGTGTCCAGGCATACCCTCATCCTCCTGGCAAACCTCTATCTACTGATACCCCCAACCATGAACCCCATCGTTTATGGAATAAAGACCAAAGAGATAAGGATGCGAGTAGTAGGACCCTGTTCTTGAACAACATTTATTCTAGTCTAATGAAACAGCAAAGAACAGGAAATCCAAAATAAAAAATGAGGCTTAAATAAATACCCAAAACAGTATAAGCAGATCTAGCCCTGGATTACCTAAAATTCAGTAAAAACACTAAATAGAACTCAAGAGAGAAAGAACATAAACTGGGTATGTAGGGTAGTGGAAAGGATCTTGAAGAAATTGGTATAGGGAAAATATAATAAAATATATTGTATAAAAATTAAATTTAAAAGAATACATAAATTTTAAAATAAAATTATGTAATATATTGTTTCCAAAGTTTATTATTGTGACATAAATAGGAAGATAACAGGAAATACAAGTACTTTTGAGGAATATATCAACATACTACATTAATCAAGGGAAAATCAGCATACTAAAATAAGTTGAATGTTTTTATGATATGTACCACTTCTTTGTCACTTATCCATAGAGAGAATAAAATAATAGTTTTGTCAAGTCAGAAATTACTAATTATCCTAATTTCAAGAACATTGAAACTGAATGAATTCATAAATGCTCACTAGATAACAATTCAGTTAATCAACTATTAAATCACAATGATCATATGTAACAAGCTCCCTGATATACATCTGTGCATAGAGCCTATGCATAAAATACAATGCTTTATTGTTTTAACTTCTAGCATTTTAATTTAAACAGTTATGTGACTCTCTTTTATTTTCTTCTCCATATCCCCCTTTCCTCACAATTCTATTCCCCCAGTCTTAAATTAATAGAATCATTGACCTATGATTATGTTCGTTACATACCTATTTATACATGTGTATGCACAAATATATCTAAATAGAACCTGATAAGTTTATTTATTCTTTGATTGTGTATATATGTTTTCAAGGTTGACCACTCTGAATTGGACCTTTTATGAGGAAGCTCATCTTTGGGAGACTAACTCTACTCCCAGAAGTCAATGGTCAATTAGCCAGTCATTCAAATGCAATTCCAGAAAATACTATTTCTTACAGACTTTAGGCCATTCATGTATTTAAGCTGCTTAAGATTTACAATCTAGAATTTTACTTTGTTTGGATTAATAATATCTCAAATGTGCTGCTTTGTGAAACATCTGAATTATGTAATGATGCACAAAAATAAGATGGATAAGTATCTAAGACTCAGGAAGGAGGAAAGACAGGTTACTATACACCTCACTTGCAGGAGAGCATTGATAGAGTAGGTAACATCAGTTTAAGGGACTGTGACTCTGATATAATAAAAATGATTGACTGCCATTGGGTTGATTGACATATTAGGTCAATTCATAATACCTCATAGTATAATATTCTGATTTGAAAATAATAAAAGTCTGTCAGTGCTGTTCTCAATTAGATGAATCATGGAAAGCTTGAATCATAGCTTGGCTTTGCAGGTTTTCTTTGTATTTCTAAATTTTTTTTTTAATTTTATTCGATATATTTTTTATTTACATTTCAAATGATTTCCCCTTTTCTGGTTCCCAACTCCCCGAAAGTCACATAAGCCCCCTTCCCTCCCTCTGTTCTCCCACCTATCCCCTCCCACTTCCCTGTTCTGGTTTTGTCTTATACTGCTACACTGGGTCTTTCCAGAACTAGGGGTCACTCCTCCATTCTTCTTGTACCTCATTTGATGTGTGGATTATGTTTTGCATATTCCAGTTTTCCAAGCTAATATCCACTTATTAGTGAGTGCATACCATGATTGATCTTTTGAGACTGGGTTACCTCACTTAGTATGATGTTCTCCAGCTCCATCCATTTGCCTAAGAATTGCATGAATTCATTGTTTCTAATGGCTGAATAGCAATCCATTGTGTAGATATACCACATTTTTTGCATCCATTCTTCTGTTGAGGGATACCTGGGTTCTTTCCAGTTTCTGGCAATTATAAATAGGGCTGCTATGAACATAGTGGAACATGTATCCTTATTACATGCTGGGGAATCCTCTGGGTATATGCCCAGGAGTGGTATAGCAGGATCTTTCTGAAGTGACATGCTGAGTTTTCTGAGGGACTGCCAGACTGATTTCCAGAGTGGTTGTACTAATTTGCAACCCCACCAGCAGTGGAGGAGTGTTCCTCTTTCTCCACATCCTCGCCAACACCTGCTGTCTCCTGAGTTTTTAATCTTAGCCATTCTGACTGGTGTAAGGTGAAATCTCAGGGTTGTTTTGATTTGCATTTCCCTGATGACTAGTGAAGTCGAGCATTTTTTAAGATGTTTCTTCGCCATCTGAAGTTCTTCAGGTGAGAATTCTTTGTTTAACTCTGCTCCCCATTTTTAATAGGGTTATTTTGGTTTTCTGGGGTCTAACTTCTTGAGTTCTTTGTATATATTGGATTTTAGCCCTCTATCTGATGTAGGGTTGGTGAAGATATTTTCTCAATTTGCTGGTTGCTGATTTGTCCTTTTGATGGTGTCCTTTGCTTTACAGAAACTTTGTAATTTTATGAGGTCCCATTTGTCAATTCTTGATCTTAGAGCATAAGCTATTGGTGTTCTGTTCAGGAACTTTCCCCCTGTACCGATGTCCTCAAGGGTCTTCCCCAGTTTCTTTTCTATTAGCTTCAGAGTGTCTGGCTTTATATGGAGGTCCTTGATCCATTTGGAGTTGAACTTAGTACGAGGAGATAATTTCTAAAGTTTTTATAATTTATTTTTACTTACAATTTTGTGAACTGGTTTTCTTCCGAGACTAAGATTGGCCTCAGATTCACATTCCTCTTCTTTAAGCGTCTGAGCACCAGGACCCATGTATATAAGAATCATGGCCAGTTTTTTTTTCTTTTTCTCTTATAGAAACACATGTAAATTTTCTAGTTTGGTTCCCAATAGGCAAGTGTTATGATATTTGCATCCTATCATTCCTGGCATATACATTTGTAATCTAGAAGACTATGTGAGATAAGCATGAAATTTAAATCATGTATTTACTGAAAAATCTTCACTTTTGAACACTGTCCCTGCAGTGTAAGAAAAAACTATGTTGTAAGTATAATAAAATAATACATAGACATGGTCTAGTTGTTTTACTGATGTACTTCATGTCTTAAAAGCCTTTCATCATGGCATCTTTCTTTATACATGAACAAAGTTGTCTCTATATTGTATGTATATGAAAGTGGCTATTTCACACTGTTGTTAAAATATGTTTTATACTCTAAGGTATTATAGAAGATTGAATGAGTAAGAAAACTAACAAAGTGATCTGTACCAATTAAAAGAAAATGCCAAATAATACCTGAATAATAAAAAGGGTAAAAAAGTGCCATCTTATGTTTCTGAGATCTTCTCAAATGGGTATTGCATTTATATCACTCTTGCCCCTTCCTCCACAAATCAATCTTCTCTTATATCTTCACTCCCCCTCTTAAATCCACAAATTATTTGATTAGTACATATACATTTGCATCCATTCATAGTCTATTGATCCATTTAGCATCACTCATTCACACATGTATCCAGTGCCAAATATATGGGATTAGGTAATTTTTGTTGAGTATTGTCTTAAGGTGAAATATATTCTCCCATTCTTAGCAGCCATTGTATACCTAGAGCTCTCCCCCTGGAAAGTGCATTGTGGAATTTCCCTAGAGCTCTCGCCCTGGGAAGTGCATTATGGAATTTCCCTGTATATCAATGCTTCCTCCTTCTCCTCTTCTTCTTCCTCCTCCTCTTCTCCTCCTCCTCCTCCTCTGTGGTAGTTTGAATATTCTTGACCCAGGGAGTTGCACTATTAAGTCTTGTTGGAGTAAATGTGGCCTTGGGAGAGGAAGTGTGTCTTTGGGGCCATAGGCTTTAAGACCCTCCTCCTAGCTGCCTGGAAGTCAGGCTTCAGCACCATCTAGATGAAGATATAGAACTCTGAGCTCTTCCTGTACCATACCTGTCTGGATTCTGCCATATTCCCAGCTTTATGATAATGGACTAAACATCTGAATCTGTAAGCCAATCCCAGTTAAATGTTGTCCTTATAGGAGTTGCCTTGGTCATGGCGTTTGTCCACAGCACCAAAACCCTAAGACATCCTCCTTCTTCTTTTTTATAAAAGAGATTAAAACAAAGAGAATAGGTATCAGAAATGTGCCCACTGCAAATTGTCACATCTGTAATGCAACTCCTGTGCCTATGTTCCAGAGTATGGGAATACTATAAGAATCATAAGACTAACGATGACTGCTTCAGTCCTGTGGGGCAGTGGAACATGCCATCAAACAGAAGTGGTAAGTTTGTAGCAAAAGTTCAGAACCCTGATAAAACTCATAGTTAAGAATGTGAGAAGTTTGAACTAGCTCTGGACCAGATTCCTGTCCTGAAGCACATGACCATGTCACCCCCACTAGGAGGGCCATGATGATCAGTCACATAGAAACAATCTCCTGAAGTCCTTCCCCATGAAGATAGAGCATGCCTGACCAGCGCAATACCATTACTTGAACAATACCAGAAAAATGATACCACCAGATGGCATTCCCACATGATGAGAAAAACTCAAGAAAGTCATCTGTTCATTTATTCACAGATGTGCACAATCATGCATCCTGACCAAATGTACTTTGCTAAGAATGCCTTCCTTAATGACTTGTAAATATGATGCTAATCTGATAATGAGTTACCAGAAGTAACAGTGATTAAAATTTACAGTACTATATACATATATTCATGTATACACACACATATATATACATGTATATATGTAGGTAAAATTTTATCTCTCTCTTCTCTTCTGTGTGCATTGTATACTTAAAATAGCTTCTCTAGGTTTAAAAGATATTTGATAAAAATAAATTGTATGAAAAACTGTTATCAAAATGATATTAAAAATATTGAAGCTTCATTGCTCAATTACATGATTTAGTTAACAAGAAAGTTAATAAAAATATTTCGGAAACAAAGCCATAAATTTCTTTCAACATTTCTATGCTTATAATAAGTATCTTACTCATGATGGTTAAGAAACTATGATTACTTAGACAATACTTGAACAAGATGAAGTTAATCAAAAAGCCCAAAAATATGGCCAGATAATCTTCACATCTCATCTCAAAATTGAGAAGTTATTGGTAGTGGATAGATGCTAAGGGTATTAGAATAATACCCATGAAAAGGTGACAACTTGTAGTTTTCCCTTGCACCAGTGAATAGTCACAAGCCCATGTGCACATGACCAGAACTAACTGGATGTATGAGTTTCCAAAAAAAATTGAAAATATAGGAAGACTTAAAGGGAGAAGTGGGAGAGATACAGTATTCCATTGTACATGAATGAAATTATCAAGAATAAAGAAAATGCTTTAAATGAAATAAAATATAGTTCGTATTTAAGAGTGATTTCTAAGTGTTTTGTATTTAACTAAATCCACCTTCTATGTAAATGTTAATGTTCCTTTTATTTCCACAGTTGAAGGGATGCAATGAGAGCAATGCCCATGTTGTATGAATACATGGATTGCACTGGGCCCAGAGCTTTTCTATCCAACTACCCCTCTGCCTGAGCATGGAAGGTTCTAGACGCCATACAATCTAATCTTCTACAAGCCTGGACCAAGGAGACTTTGGTTTCAGCTAACCTAGGCCTAAAATATTTCATCCTTTGAAGCTTACTACTGAATAGACTCACTCTTTCTAGCTCTTTTTGAACTCTAGCAGGATGGTTCAATTCACCGTTCTTGCTGCAACTTCTCTTCAAGTTGCCTGATTCTTATTGTTTAGAATCTCACTTGGCTTCTGGCTGAATTGCTATGCTTGGAAAGACTGGCTGTGCACTTCTGGAACAGAACTGCTCTGAACACATCTGCTCTGGTCTAAACTGAACTCTCCACAACTACACTCAACTGAACTACACCAAACTGAACTGGGTATAACTGAGCTGAATTGAATTGAATTGAACTGAACTGAATTGAATTCTCTCTCCCTTACTGCTTTTTAAGTAGTCTCTCTTTCCTGTTCTTTTGAGAGTCAGACTTATTTTAATTTGGACTTATTCTATCAAACCTTTCTCTGATTCATCACTTTGTCTGCTCCTCAATTAGACATTATTTGGAATTAAAGGTATACTAAAGTTGTATCTGTATTCCAGGCAGAGGGACCAAAGGAGTGTACTAAGGTCATGTCTTATTCCAGTCAGAGTAATTAAAGGTGTGTGGCATGTCTGTATACATATGCATACAGCTGGATATGTGATCCCTTGCCAGAGCAGCCATGTTACTGAATTAAAATTCTTCTACATTTATGTAATCTCCAATTGCTAAATAATGCCATTTTCTTAAAATGGTGTCTTTAACGGACATTTTATTGTAATTAATTTAGAAAGCAGATGCTCTTTTATATGAGGTTAGTAGTTCTTAATTTTTTTAAATCAATGCTTCTTTGGTCAAATATAATGTGCCTAAATAGAAAAATAACAAGTAGGCTCAAGTAAAGGATCATACTTGGAGCAAAGAGACATAGGTGGGGAAAAAAATCCATCAAGGAGCAACATGGAAGTCACAGGTTTTCCAGAAGTGAATCAACTGCCTGGAATTTGAAATCCTAATTTGAATTGTATTGGATTTTCTGGCATCTTTGTATTGTAAGTGTGATTTCATTACAACATTAGTATTAAAAAGATAACACCCAAATTACCCATTTTAAAAATATCAGTGACTTGTTTATTTCTTCATTGTTTATATATCCAATAATTGTTGAAGGCTGCTTTCACACTAAGGCAAGTCAAATTCTAGGACAGTAGCTAGAATTAGATATATGAGCATTACCAGTTAACAAGGCAGATGAGATCAGAAGATGAAAAGTATCTTTTCATCAGTTCTACTTTATTTTTTTATTCAAACCAAATAATGAGATATATGTGTACTAGCAAAACTGAAGATTTCCAGATATTATTCCACAGTTTATGAACATATATGGACTGGATTATTACAAAGATAGAAGAAGAATTGATTTCTAACTAGTGATCAGAGACATCAGAGGATCTGGAAGTACTTGAGAGGAAAACATAGTCAAAATAAATTGTATGACATTTTTAAATAAAAAGGGAAAACTAAGCAAACACAACAACAATGAAGAGTCACCTACAGAAAAGATCTAGAATATTATATTTTCTTTTCCCAAATATTCTAAACAATTAATCATTATTCACCTGTATTTGAAAATATTTAAACATGTTCCTCACCCTGAATTCTTATTAAAGTGTGAATTAAACTAATGGATTATAGTTTGGGCTTTAAATAAAAATCTGTGCTAATGTGACAGAATTTCTTTCAGAATTCTATAAAGTTAAAGTCATTCCCACAAAACAAGAAAATTGATATTGATGTTGCTCCTTTCTAAAGAAACTACATCCCAGATAAGATAGAATGTACATACCTTTATTTTTTAAAGATGACAAATAGGCAGCATATTAGCTAGCAACTTCTGCTTTGACTTAAATTATAAGTAAAATTTTTAACACTTAGTATCAAGTTGTTACCACCTATAAATTATGACTGAATAAACAGATTTTAAGCACAATAATAATAATAATAACAATAAAATGTAAAAGGTCATGTAAAGTTCTATGCCAAACATTACCAAATGTCAAAAAGCAAAAAGAATCTGGGTTTTGCTGATTCAAGGAAAATTTGGGGGATAGATTCTTTATATGAAACTTAAGGTTAGTATAGGCAAGAACAGAAAAGTCAGTTATTTGTATCATAGTTCACTTTAATAGATTAATAACTGATTAATTAATAACTGATTTTAAAAGTATGTGTGAGATCATTTCATCTAGTCCTAATGATCAACAGTGCGTGCTAAAGAGCCTGTCTGTAGCTGCGTTGCCTCTAATTTTGCTTTGCCAGTGTTTTGTCTGAACACAACATGCAAAGATTTATTATGGCATCACACCATCCAAACCAATAGCTTGCTGCCTTGATGATATGCTTACATTGCAGAAGAATTGATTTTGTGGGGACAGATCAAATGGAGTATTCCTTGTCGGATCTGCTTGGTCTTCACACTGTAGATGATTGGGTTGAGCACTGGTGGCACCATTAAGTAAATATGAGCCATGAAGATATGAACAAAGGGAGAGGAATGTTTGGCAAAACGGTGGACGATAGACAACCCGATCATGGGCACATATAGAATGAGCACCGCGCAGATGTGGGACGCACATGTGTTAAGTGCCTTAAGCCTACCCTCCCGGGACGCAATTCTTAACACTGAGTGAAGGATGAAGACGTAAGTTATTAAAATACCCAAAGAATCCATACCCCACAGCATAACAATCACAACCATTCCGTATATAACATTAAACCTGATGTCAGCGCAGGCAAGGCGGATTATATCCTGGTGCAAACAATACGAATGAGAAAGCACATGGGAGCCGCAGAAGGAAAAGAATGCTAGACGAACCAGGAGAGGAATGAGTGGAATAGCACTCCGAAGCAAGGCTGCGATTCCAATCTTGGCAATAAGTTTTGGCGTGAGAATGGTAGCATATCGCAGGGGGTGGCAGATAGCCACGTAACGGTCAAGGGCCATGGCCAAGAGCACAGATGATTCAGTGAAGGAAAAAGTATGAATCAGAAACATTTGGACCACGCAAATATTAAATTGGATTTCTCGGGAAATAGACCACAACACCCTGAAAAGCGATACCATAGCAGGCAGGGACATGGCCATGTCAGTGAGGGAAAGCATAGCCAGGAAGTAATACATGGGCTCGTGGAGTCTGGGGTCTGTCCGCACAATGTGCAGGATGGAACAGTTGCCTGTTACACCAATAATGTAGATTAGGCAGAACGGGATGGAAATCCAGTGGTGAAATTCCTCATAGCCAGGGATGCCTGTGAGAAAGAATGTGGAGGACACGATGCCACTGGAGTTTGAGGGTGCCATTGGACTGACTGCTATAGTGAAGTCCGATTCCACTGTTATTCTCTAATGGAGAAGGCATTGACAAGTCCAGGATCTGTATTTTCGAAAGAATGGGTCATAAAGAAAAAGTAAACAAAGGAGATGTCTAGTGCTTATCTCTAATAACGTCTTCAGCCATTCTAATCCTATTTCCCCTTTCTCTGCATTATTGATTATTGTCAGTTAAAATTATCGACTCTGAACATATGTACCAGATGTGCAGCTTGATCTTCATGCAGGTCCCCTCAACAACTACAACTGCAACGGCAGCTTACCCTGACTCTGTTGTCTGCTCCTAACTGGGCTTCCTTATCTGATGTCACTGGGAGAGGATATGCCTAGTCCTGCTGTGCCATGAGGTTTCAAGGTGGGAACCTCCTCCTTCACAGAGGTGAAGGGGAGGGCCAAAGGAAGGGGAAAAGGCATGCCAGTGCCTGACTGGGAGGGCACAGGCCACCTGGCATGTAAAGTGAATAAACAAACAAAGTAATGGAAAAAAACTACTCTCAATCCACAATTTCTTCATTTCTGCAGTTTCATGCTATTTATACCAAAATTACATCCTTTATCAACTGAAACATTGGCAATATTGTACTGAAAACCAAGGAGATACTGTATCCAAATCAGGAAAATTAGTTTACAGATCAGCCCAGACAATTATTGTTTCTCATTGAAGAAACATTTACAGCTGTAAATAAAAATAAACAACACAGGAAATTTGTATATAAATATTTAAAATGACCACTATAGATAGATTGGTGAGACTAGCAGTCCTTCATTAGTGTAGAAATGAAAAACAGAGAAGACATAGCATTATAATATAGATAGAACCCTCATGAGTAAGAATTTTTCAAAGTCACATAGGTAACAGTACAGTAAAAATTATCAATTTCATCTCAATAACAACCAGTGACTACTAAACATATATAAGGATCACACTCTGTTTTTACTACTATCAATTTCCATTGATAATTACAATGTTCCTACCTAGATGCATTTCACTCTATTTGGTTCAAATAGAAAATAGCACCTAGAGTGGAATACAAACAAATTAATGGAAAAAATTGTTTCACCCAGACAAAGATGAGAATCACTGGGACTTACTGAGATATTAATCTGAAAATCCATGCTAGACTCTGTGGTTCCCCCAGTACATGCACATGTGATGCAGCTGTCTATCCAGGAGTGACTACTCCTGTAAAGCTCTAGGAAGGCTTGCTTTTGACTGTCTACTTTCCATTGTTTATGACTACAGTGTCAAGTCAGTCTTCACAGACTTACAGTATGTTGCTAAGATTAGTTTATAAACTGCAATTCCTTATCTGTTAGATTTGAACACATCTCTTTGGCTCCTATTAGCAGCAAATCCACTGACAATGAGAAAGAGCCATGCAGTCTTGGGTATCCTACATAAGCCTTCTCAGTCTGAAAGGCTGAGTCTAATGGGAGGCTTTTAGATGAACATAAATAACTAAGATGTTTTGTCATAAGATTGTCCTTAACTGAAAACAAACCAAATCCCAAACAAATAAAAACTTCCCCAAATAGCTTTTCTTCTACATTTGATAAATATCCACCTCTTTTTTTTGCTTCTCAAGTTTTCAACTCTGTGTTTTCATTTTCTCTCACCTAAATATTTCCGTGGTCTCTAATACTGGGCACAACAATTTTCCTTCTTATGAGTGGCCATTCAATTCAACAAATATGTGCGGTTAATTTATAAATATTCCTACACTCCCAAGAGACACGAGATCCCAAGATATATGCAAGGCAGTGACTTTAACTATCTCAGTGCCAACATGTTTTTGTGTCACCTCCCAAAGCCACTCAGTCCACTACTTTCAGACTGAAGAACTGTGTTGTTTCTTGGTAGTATGCTTTCAGATTTCTCAAGTATTTAGTGTCTCAGTATCTGGAAAAATGATATGACGTTACATGAAACGAGATGTTGGCTTGCATCCAGAATATAGTTACTGAAGAATTTTTGGGGGTAGAGTATTGTAAGTAGACTTGCCATTGCTCTGATAGGATACCATAACCAAAGCAAATTGGAATGGAAAGGATTTATTTGGCTTATTCTTCCTCATTCCTGTTCAACCTTGAAGAAGTCAAAACAGTAACTAAAAACTGAGTAGGAAGCTGGAGGCAGAAGCTGACGCAGAGGTCATGGAAGAGTGCTACTTACTGCTTTTCCCTTCCTAGCTTGGTCAGGCAGCTTTCTTGTAGAATCCAGCCCAGAATTGGCATTGCCCACTATGTCTTGGACCCTCCCACATCAATCACTAATTTAAAAATATGCCCTAAAGGCTTGCCTAATTCAGATTGTATGGAGGCATTTTTAAAATATTGCCCTTCCCTGTTCTCAGATGAATTTAGCTTGTGCCAAGTTGACACACATGTAACCGACACATAGAGTAAGTGTATTACCTATATATTGTCAATAATATTGATTCCTTACTGCCTGCTGGCTGATGACATATGTACCAGCTTCAGCAGGTTCACTACTGCCCAAAACTCCCATTAGCTTTGATGCATTCTTTTCTTTTTATCTTACCCACACTTTTCTTCCCTTTTATTGAGTGTAGCTTTTTTCCCATTTAGGTAACATATCTTTATTATATCCCACCCCAAACTTCCCACTACTCATAGTTTCTCTCCATCTACCTTCCCTTCTGGATCTCTGTTTCTCCTTAGAACATAAACAGGATTCTAAGGGATAATCATAAAATAATACACATTAGGATAAAACAATGAACACATCAGAGTTGGACAAGGCAAACAAAAGGGAAGGAGTCTAAGAGAAGGCACAGGAAACAGAGGCTCACTTGCTCACACACTCACTGTGACTGACCATCACAGTGAACACTGTAACTGACCACATATTTGTACACTATCACTCATCATAACAATGGAAACTAAAACTGACAACCACAGTGACCACTATGGTTGACTGACCATCACAGTGAACACTACAGCTGACCACTACAGTGACCACTTTGACTGACCAATCCAATGACCATTACAACTTACCATCACAATAACCATTATTGCCTGATGCCTAAACACAGAAAATGTTCTTATATTTTCTGCTTTTAAGGATCTGCTTTTCACTCTAAAAATACTTTGGCAGCTCTGGGAGACCTTAGGTGATGTGAACCTGGCTTTGAAAAAATAACTCTAGAGTTAGCATTGATCCAACGTTAATACTCTCAACCCATAAATTCTCTCTTTTGCAGATCCTATTACAAATTGCTGGAGGAGGGGGATTCCCATTCTACTTGGATTAAATATGGGGCATTTTAATGTGTGAGATGATCATAAATTACATTACTCTTTAGTCTTTTTAAGGTCACTTTTTCTTTCTCCTTGCATACTGTGTCCTACTTTTTCCCTCACCCGCAATAATTAACAAGGTTTTTCTCAATAGGCATTGTTTATTTAACTATTTATTTATTCTAATAATATTTCCTATAATATTCTGTATCAGTGTATTGAATGACTAATTTAGAAACTAAACTAAAAGTTTCTCATCTGAGAAGTTTTTCTGGCTTGTCTTTCTGTAGCTGATTCTTCCTCATCTTGGTTTCTAGCACAAGTGGTTTTCTTATTCCCCCAGTTAGATGTTATACTAGGAACATCCCCTGTATGACTGTGCATGAGAATACCAGGGTAAAAAGAAAAGAGACAAGATAAGAAGATCAGTATGTGATAGCATACCTGAAAAAAATGGAGAAACAAAAATGTTATAAAGTAAAAAGTAAGAAACAGTTCCCAAACCGTGCTTGGTGGTAGGAGGCATGAAGGAATTAAAAATCACATCTGAAAGTTAGGACAGGTGGCTCAGGAGACAACTATATCAGGCTTCTGTCAGCAAGCACTTGTTGGCATCCATGAAGAGGTAGATGCTCTCAGTCAACCATTGGACAGAGCACAGGGTCCCCAATGGAGGAGCTAGAAAAAGGACTCAAGGAGCTGAAGGGGTTTGCAGCCCATAAGAGGAACAGCAATATGAACCAACTAGTACCCCCAGAACTCCCAGGGACTAACCAAAGACTACATATGGAGAGAGGAATAGCTCCAGTTGCATATGTAGCAGAGGATGGCCTTGTTGGACATCAGTGATAGGAGAGGCCATTGTTCCTGTGAAGGCTCATTTCTCCAGTATAGGGGAATGCCAGGACAGGGAAGCAGGAGTGGATGGGTTAGTGAGCATGGAAACGGGGAATGGGATAGGTGGTTTTCAGAAGAAGGATAACATCTGAAATGTAAATAAAGAAAATATATAATAAAAAAGACAAAACATTAAAACTAAGAAAAAATAAAAAATAAAAAATAAATTTAAAAAAGACAAGTGGATCAATAGCAACAGATGGTCAGTACAAGAGCACAGTTTTACGAAGTCTAAAATCTAATCTGTGTGGAGTTGGGGTGGATGGGTAAATTAAGCAGAGAAACAGCTAGCTTTCATAGCAGCGAAAGTTACTAAGCAAGCAGCTATGAAAAAAAGACATGGCTTTATCCTGCTGTGGACCTTAAATACTGTAACAACACCCTGTCAGGAAAGATAGGTTCCCTTGTACAATATTAGCATCACTCTTCTGATGTTACCAACTGTTTTCTGGTGTAGCTGAGTCCCTCTCTGCAGTAGGAAGTTGTTAATACTATGGATTTATTTAAGGAAGTCTGCTTTGAAACAGTCTGTCTCAAAAATGAAATAATAAATAATAAATAAATAAATAAATAAATAAAACCTAAATGATGGCAATAAAAATAGGTTTGTTAACATGAAAGGGCCAGGAGATCTCATAGAAGCCAACCCTAGACAAAGAACTACAGGTACCAAGTGATTCCTGGGAGAGGGAGAATTGGCCACTTGTCCTTTAGTAGTCCTATAGGAGTTCATAAGTTCATTTCATGCATAAATAAAATTAATTTTGAACTCTCCTCTCACATCTTCTCCCCTCCCCTTCCCGTCAGTCACCTTTTCCTCTACAATTTCACTTCTAGCTTTTCACGTCAGTACTTCATAAACAGTGACTTTATGTTTGTAACCCAAAACACACAGGACACACTTGTTATGGGGAACAACAACAGGAAGATCCCTGACACAAAGCAATGCTAAACAAGGACACATGCAAAGTTTTACATGGGCAGAGGTTTCAAAGAAACCACTGTGATCTAAGTATCGGGTGGTGATGTGAAGGGGGGCAAAAGAAGCCAGACTGGGAAGGCACTTGCTTATCATTTTGGATATCATCAGTTATAATCCATAAAACTAAGTAAATTCAGATACATAGACTTTTTAAAGTGATTCATACTTACATGGACTATATTTGAACCCAAACCTGTCTGGATTCAGATACTGACATTATCTTTTATTGACTCTTAAAATTTAAGCACATGTTAATGTCTATCCATAATTTTATCTCCTTGTTTATTAAAATGTAATTTTCTATATTACAAATGAAAACCTAAAATATTAAAAGAGAAGAGTGACTTGTAATGATTAATCATGAAGCCTAGTCAAGTATAACTAATCTCTCAAAAGATAACTATGACACTTTTATTTGGTACCTTTTTTTGGTACAGCCCATAAATATTTCAAACATCAAAATTCCCAGAAGACAGCTTTGAAATGTCTTTATTAATTACCTTTAAAGATATTCATAATAATTACTTTTCATAAGATTTGTCTCTGGTTGTTTAATAAAATAGTCCTATCCCAGTGGACTACTAATTACTCTTTAACAACCCTCTTAATCAGATGAAATCCAAAATGAACTGTAAGTCCAGCTGATGTAAGTTGAATGAGTTTTGATCTGTTTCTTTCAGAAGGTGGCCCTCTGGAAACAGTCAGCTTTTAATACTGTAATGGAGACAAAGTGATGGGGAAAAGAGCTGCATTTTCACTTACATGGACAGAATGATGAACTCCTCTAATCGGTAATGTTTTTCCTTTGAAAAACCTTGAAAAGTTAAGGATAAATACCATAGATTCTAAAAGGACTAGAATTTTTAAAATGCTGTTAATACAGTTACTTGCTGGCTAGCTATGCTGTAGAATGATAAAAATCCAGGTAAGAAGTATGACAGCATCTGAGTAGCTTGAGCAGGGCAGACCTTGGTAGCAGAGACAGTTGCAGGCAGAGAAGAACCAGTTTGGACTTCTTAAACATTAAAAAGTAATCTGTCCTAGCAAGACCTGTAGTCAGAAAAATAACCCTTATTGAGACGATCACTTCATCAAGAACAAGAAGGAAACATTCTTTCACGACAACTGAAACTGCTATAATCTCTTAGTTGCATTAACTCCCTTTAAAAAGAATAAATCAATCACTTTTAAACGCCTTTATTGTAAAAAAAAAGGAAGTGTTCAATCACTGATATGCTTGTCTTAACTTTAAAATTCCTGTCTTTTCCACATATCATATATCATAGATATTCACATATAATAAATTCCTACATATATATCAACTTAGAGATGTTAAATTAATATATATATGTATATCATATAATATATATATATATATATTAGTATTAGGTGTGGTAGCACACTTCTGTAGTCCTCACACTGCCATGTAGAAGCAGGAGGATCAAGAGTTCAAAGACATCCTACATCTCTCTAGAGAATTTTAGGCCATCTTAGGCTGCAGAAGACTCTGTCTCTAAAAAATTACTATTCAGTCAGTTAATCCTTAAAGTTCTTAGTCTGTAGAAATAAGAAAGACTGAAAATGAAGAGATACATTCAGACAAAAATTGTTGGAGCATAAATAATTCTCCTGAACAAAAGTTTTAAAAGTGTTCATTCATATAACCCCTCATCTCACCTACTTCTGTTTGTTCACCACCCTGACTTCTGGTTCTAAAATCCAAAAGAGAAAACTCAGAGTATGTTTTAAGAGGTATCACAGCATTTTGTCTTACATAAATTTTAGTATAATCTGTGACATGAAAAATTAAGTTAACATAATGAAAACAAAGGGGACTTATAGTTAATAGAAGGTATCATGGAACTGCCTTGGCTTAGATATGCCTTCCGTGATACCTTGCATTATCTATATTCTGAGCTTCTGTTTTATACCTACAAAACTGAAAAATCACTATTTGCTTTGTATAGTGTTTCCAGTTAAGTAGCAATATGAAAGGCATTCTAGCATGATGTTTCGCTTTTCATTTTAAGAGAATCTAGTCATTACCCTCTTTCATTAATTTGTATGAAAATGGGGAGAGATATTACATTTATGTGCAAACATCAAGAGATATAAATGAGTTACTATTTGTGCCAAATACCTCAAACACAATGAACATTAAGAATGACTGGACATATAGGAAGTGAATTAAAACAGAAATCAAGGCTTAACATCACAAAACATATGAACTGAGAAATTTGACTTCAAAAAAGTACGTGTTAGGAAATTCTTGTTAATTTTCTTTTTTTTATTTGATATATTTTTTATTTACATTTCAAAAATTTTATAAAATCTTGCCTGCAGAATACTCTTCACTTTTGTAGAGCAGTAGAGAATGTCTCATAGGTATAAATTCTACGGAATACAAACTTTTATTTAGACACACACACAAACACACACACAGAGAGAGAGAGAGAGAGAGAGAGAGAATGTTTAGGTTTGATGTCAAGAAGGAAATCTATTAATCTAAAATTTTAAACATATTCCATGTATAAATCTGATATACCCAAGAATTAAGCAAATAACGAAAATAAAACAAGGTTAATATTTTGTTTGTAATATATAGTGTCAAATAAGTTTAATGTTTTTAAACATATATGAGAATTTTTACTCGATTTATAAGCAATTTGAGGTGTCTGAGTACATGTTTCACCTAATGTTGCTAAGGAGGTTTTTTATTATCTGTACTTTAGTGATTCTCAATTTCTCTAAATTAGCAACACTTTAATCAGGGTCCTCATGTTGTAATGACTTCAGACCATATAATTATTTTTGTTTTTACTTCATAACTGTAACTTTCCTACTGTGATGAATCATAATAAAATATCTGTGCTCTCCAAGGGTCTTAGATGAATGATAATGGGTCACAACCCACAGGTTGAGGAACCACTGCTCTAATTAAGGCTTAGGTAGAGCTACAGGTTGAGTTTTGGGGGATACTCCAGGTTTATTTCTCATTTGTTTGCAGAGTTATTTATATTGACCTCAGCAAAACATGCACGCTGTACCAGGAGGACTTCAGCCACAAACAGTGGGCAGTGCCATCATGGAGCCAGCTAATAAGTCGCAACTCTCTCCAAGCACCTTCTGGCTGATGGGCATCCCGGGCCTAGAGCACCTCCATGTCTGGATTGGGATTCCCTTCTGTTCCATGTACATGGTGGCCCTGATGGGGAACGTGACTATCCTGGCCGTGGTGAGAGCAGAGCGCAGCCTCCATGAGCCCATGTTCCTCTTCCTGTGCATGCTGTCTGTCACTGACCTGGTCCTCTCCACATCTACATTGCCACGCATGCTCTGTCTCTTCTGGATGGAAGTTCATGACATCACCTTTGATGCATGCCTTGCTCAAATGTTCTTCATCCACAGTTTCACTGCCATGGAATCTGGTTTCTTCTTGGCCATGGCCATTGATCGCTATGTGGCCATCTGTGACCCACTGCGCCATGCCACAATTCTTACCAACAGCCGCATCGTCAAGATGGGAGCAGTTGTGGTGCTGCGGGGGGTAGGCTTCTTCTCCCCACACCCCATCCTGCTCAAGCAGCTGCCCTACTGCAGAACTCGAATCATTGCACACACTTACTGTGAGTTCATGGCTGTGGTGAAACTGGCATGTGTGGACACTGGAGCCACCAAGCGTTACAGCCTGAGTGTGGCCTCTGTCATTGGCTCTTGTGATGGCTTCTTCATTGCCCTCTCTTATGTTCTTATTCTCCGTGCTGTTTTTCGTCTTCCATCTCGAGAAGCAAGTCTTAAAGCCTTAGGCACCTGTGGCTCCCATGTGTGTGTAATCCTTGTTTTCTATTCTACAGCCGTCTTCACATTCCTAACCCACCGTTTTGGCCACAATGTGGCCCCCCAAATTCATATCTTCATAGCCAATATGTACCTTCTGGTGCCACCCTTTCTAAACCCCATTGTTTATGGTATCAGGACAAAGAAAATTAGAGAGTATGTTCTTAGTTTTCTTAGAATAAAAGTTTCCTGATGTTTCAAGTGCCTGCAGAGAAAGTGACAACATAGGATGTTCCTATGCAAGTAACTCAAGCCTTCTATGTAACTGCCATCTTTCTCACAGAAATTTGAGATTTTTGTCATATTTGCAGCAATGTTTTCACATATTAATGGGAATATAATAAAACTAGCAAGTAAAAAAATTCTTTGGACATCTTCCTTTTAGAGGCTATACTATGAGCTTGATGAATATTGAATGAATCTCTTAAGTCCTTGCTTTTACCAATGTGTGATGTAATGGATAGAGGCTTATTTAAAAATCAATGAATCATTAAAATTTTAAAACCAAGCCCATGAATAACACTTAATTTGAAAATTAATAGCCACTGACAATATACCATAAAGAGGCATTATAAATGATCTAGTTACATCTGCATATGAGGAACGTGTCACACAGTCCCAGAAATTGGCACAGCAATTTCTCAGTCAGAAGATGTGCTACAATCCAGCACTGCAGCCACTAAGCCCTCATGTTCTAAGCTCCATATTTCAATGGAATTTGTTTCCTCACTCAGAGTGACTTACGTCAGACAAATATGTCAGTTTGCATGAAACGCAGAGTTCACTCTAATACTGCATAAAGCAGGTATGGCAAAAAAATTATAGTAATTTGTATTCACTATTGAATTTTTTATCTTAACTAACATTTGGTCTGTATTATAATGGTCCTCAAAACTTCTATAACTTTTTTCTCACACTACAGCCTTATTTATATTTATACCAAAAGTCCTATCAAGAGCAGTGAACTTGATACATTTTTTGATGTGCTGATTGCTGTAGATACTCAGGTGAGGACAGGTGAAATACAAGGCTAGAGGCTGTGATTGGGCAATGGAAAAGGAAGTGGAGCTAAGAGTTTTAGAGAGAGAGGACAGGGGATAGATAGGGCAAAAGACAGAGCAAGATGGACGAACAGGACAAACTGAATCCACATGTATTGAAGTAATCACAGGTAGCTATGGATATCATAGAAGAGCAACAGAATAATATGTGGCAATTTGTCCACTCTAGGTAGGCAGCTTGTATTGATATCAATTGAACTTTTGAGTTCTGAGTGTGGGCATTTTGTGGGTTGAGAATTTACTGTTAAAATCTGACTAATAAATTACAATCCTCTGGAGTTTTCTTTATACTGGGCTGGGGTTTAGAGCAAGTCTTAAAAGACTTGCTCTAGTGGACAGATGCCTGGGAATAAGAGGGGTTTGGAGGCAAGCCAACCATGGGAAATTGGGCATACCACCAATCAGGGATAGCCATAGGGGCGGGGAGACCACTGTTGCTGGTGAGTAGTATGGATTGCTTTTTAATAATTACATGCTACAATTATGTGGCATTATTTCTTGTTAAATAAAAAGGACAGGCCAGTATGTAAAGCAGTTTACATTTATTGGATGACTATTCTAACAGAAACATTGAAGATCAAATTGGTAATGAAAATGTAAGTTTATTTATGAAAAATATAACCATTTAGCTATACCTCAAAATAAGGTAACCCTAATCTTTCTTAGTCTATAAGAGAATAAATGATTTCAGAAGCAATCAATAAAGGTGAGGCTATGGCAATGCTGCCTTTATAAAAATTTATAATTTTTATAATATTATTTTCCCTTTCTTTTTTCATTCTTTTATCTACAATCTACAAATTAATTGAAGGTAAATATCTGAGCTCATTTACTCTTTAATAAATAAAGCTGTTCAGCCTCTTATTTATCAGCAAAACTGTTTCACCATTTCACTTTTTTCTATTTATTTATTTCAAATTCCAGATTTTATTCCCCTCCTGGTCCACTCTCTGACTCTTTCACACCCCTACCTTCTTCCCATCCCCCACCCCTCACTCCACCAGAACTCTAAACTCTCTGGGACCTCCAGCCTCTTGAGGGTTAGTTGAATCTTCTCTGACTAAAGCCAGACCTGGTAGTCCTCTGCTGTATATACCTGGGAGTACTCATATCAGCTGGTGTATGTTGCCTGGTTGGTGGTCCACTTGAGAGATCTCGGGAGTCCAGGTTAATTGAGACTGCTGGTCCTCCTACAGGGTCGCCCTTCTCTTCAGCTTCTTCCAGCTTTTCCCTAATTCAACCACAGGGGCCAGCATCTTCTGTTCATTGGTTATGTGCAAACATTTGCTTCTGACTCATTCTGTTCCTTGTTGGGTCTTTCGGAGGGAAATCATGATAGGTCCCTTTTTGTGAGTGCTCCATAGCCTCAGTAATAGTGTCAGGTCTTGGGGCCTCCCCTTGAGCTGGATCCCACTTTGAGGGATCCAGCAGGACCTTTTCCTCAGGCTCCTCTCCATTTCCATCTCTGCAGTTCTTTCAGAGAGGAACAATTATAGGTCAATGGATATAGAAAATGTGGTTCATTTATACGACAGAATACTACTCAGCGATTGAGAATGAGAATATCCTGAATTTTGCATGTAAATGGACAGAACTAGAAAATATCATCCTGAGTGAGGTAACTCAGACCCCAAAAGACAGGCATGTCATGTACTCACTAATAACTGGATATTAGCTAAAAAGTACCAAATACCCAGGATATAATCCACAGAACTCAAGAAGGTCAACAAGCTGATGGGCCCAAGTGAGGATTTCTCAGTCCCACTTGGAAGGGAGAAGAAAACAACCACCATAGGGGAATGGAGGGACCTAATATGCCAGGGGGTAGAGAGGGCAACATGATCGGGTGTTGGGTGGGGAAAAATGACTGAAATCCCTGAGGGCCACAGAACGAATGGAAACAGTCAACCTTAGAAGCTAGGAGGTTTTGGGGGGGGACCCTCTAGAATGTACCAGAGACCTGGGATGTGAGAGACTCTCAGGATTCAAAGAGAGGGACCTTAGATGAAATGCTCTAACTTGAGGAGAGGGAACTTGTAGAGTCTACCTTCTGCAGAAAGACAGGGATGGGATTGCCATCCCACAGTCAAAACTCAGCAGTTCTTTTAATTACTATATCTAGTGTCTCCTCTACATGTGTCAGAGTTTTCTTCTTAGTATAGATGATGAATACCTAGATGGATGAGAAGTAGATAGATAATAGATACACAAGTAAGTAGATACTGATATGTGTTTGAGAAATGTTTACTAAATCATCATTCTCCAGTTTCTCTTAGTTTCCTCCACATCCCCGTGTGCTGTTTTCTACCTATGAAGTCTCACATCTGAGTCAGGCCTCAGTATTCTTCCTATCTGTGTCTTTGCTAATTTTCCACCTTCTACATCTTTCTTACCTAGGAAAAACTTGATGTTATTAAAAATTGAACTACCACTTAAACTCGTGCGCCTTGTTTGAAAGATTGATTTCTTCAATCCATACTGACAAAGTTTCACATTGATATATTGTGTATATCTCAACATATCATTGTATCTTTCAATATACAATAGATATAATCTACTATATAAACAATATAAAAGAAAGGAAAGAAAAAACAAATGATCATGCCATTAGATGGAGAAAAGGCCTGTGTCAAAATCTAACACACCCACATGATAAAAGTCATGGAGAGATTAGAAATGCAAGAGACATATGTCAACAGTCACATAATAAAGACAATTTATAGCACTCCCAAAGCCAAGTTCAAATTAAACAGAGAGCATCTCAAAGCAATTTCACTAAAATTAGGAACAAGACAAGGCTGTTCATTGTGTCCATACTTATTTAATATAGTACTTGAAATCTTACCTGTCATAATAAAGCAACCAAAGGATATCAGGGGAATGCAAATTAGAAAGGGAGAAATCAAAGTATCTTTATTTACAGACAATTTGATAGTATACATAACTGACCTGAAAAATTCCACCAGAAAGCTCCTATAGGTACTATACACTTTTAAGTGAAGTAGATAGATACAAAATTAGTTCACAAAAATTAGTAGCCTTCCTATACACAAATGCCAAATGAAATTTGGGAAAACATCATTCACGATAGCCTCAAATAACATAAAATATCTTGGTTTAAACTCTAGCCAAGGATGCAAAACACTTATTTTAATTAGTCTTAATTCAAATAAAATAAATCCTTCACTAAGTGAAACAAAAATGGAAGAAAATAATTATATTTTTTTCCTATATAAAGTTTTGATTGCCTATTCAATTTGTCTCCCTTGGTACATTATACAGTCATTCATGGGATCCTGTATAAACACTACTGGTGAGAGGAGAGGCATTACTCTAAGTATAATTTAACCATTTATAAAGAGGGATAAATTTTTAAAAATTTAATAAATGTTTTAATATTTAGTTAATTTCTGTATATTTTTCATTTTGGAGGACATTTCTAAGTAGTAATTCTATATGAAATCAATGTATTTTTTTCTTTTTATTACTAAGAAATGTACATTTTATATTTATTTGAAGTTCTCTTGTCTTTTTATTTACTCATCTCCCACACAATATAGCCCAAACACAGTCTCCCCTCCTTTGACTTCAAGTCCCCCTCATCTTCCCTCTTTTATTAAAACAAATTCCTATAGGTGCTCCTTGAATTTCCTTTATGATTACTTCAGCCTCCTGTTCAGGAATCAAATTGCACACATTAAGTTTGAGTGTTGAAAATGGCTCAATTTTACCTCCCATTGTCTGTGGCATAAATTTAAATACTGAGAACACTGAACAACTCTAGTTGATTGGTTTTTGGTTGCTTTGTTTGCATTATCTCTGGATTTTGTTTTACCATAAGCAAGAGACTTTGATATTTGTTTAGTCATACTATGTAATTGGTCACAAATCCAAGGCCCAGTACCCCAAAAGGCAAGACCTGCACTCATCATACAGACCCATTAAATTAAAAAGTGAAAAGGAAAATCAGGCAGAGAAGATACAGCAAATGTAGACACATTGGAAATATCACATATGGAGTGGTACAAGTTACTTGACATATTTTATCATCTAGTATATCTCCAGTAAAATACTATGAGACACATTGCATTTAAATTCTTTCCTTTCTCCATCTCTTAGATGTTTATTTTTTCATTCATTTCTTAAATTTTATATATGTATGCTGTATTCACATCATTCCCCCTTCATTCTTACAATTCTTCCTCTGTCCCTTTCCTGCCCCTCATCAAATTTACTATTTTTTTTAAATTAGTATTTGTATATGCATATGTATGTGTTATATGAACACATATATAAATACAATCCATTGAACCGTCTTCTCCAGGGTTGAGCTCCTCTGATTAATTATCCAGTACCAAGTGGTCAACCCCAAAACATTTACATTTAAGAAACAGTAAATCTTTAATATCAAAAAAAGAATATTCATGAATCTTGGTGTGTTGTGTGCAATATTAAAAAATGATAGACCTGCCAACTCTCCTGCCCTGCCATGGTACAATACCATGTCCCCTCAGGGTCCCTCTCCATGTGAACCCAGCTATTCAGCAATTCTGTTGACCTGGCCATATCTCTGGCAGGGCTATGCAAGTTCATCTCTCTTGCTTATCTATACACCCCATGGTCTGCCACCTCTCACTTCAAATACCAGGTAGAAACATGATTCTTAAAGCCAATTAGATTTATGTATATTTAGAATCACAATTACAAGATGCCAATACAGTAATTTGAGAGCCAATTGGTTATGATAAAAGCTTTAACCCAAATACTCTAACCTCTTGATAACACCATATTGGACTCCATTTTGGTTCCTTCCTTCTCCTGAGACCTCTGAGACTCCCCAACTCCTAGTTCTTTCTCCCCTTTCCTGTCCAATCACAGGCCTTCCACTGCCCTAATATGATTAGACATGGGAAATCTTGCAACATTTCACCCATTCTGTTTAATTTAAGAAAAATAACTTTGTCTCAAAATATAAATTGAGCATAACTATTACCATTTTGTAAATTATAAGGTACAAGGTATAACCTAACATCCAGTCCAACATACTTGTCAACAAAATTGAACACTGTCCTTTCTCCTAAAAGACTACAGTTCTGTACCTGACTTTTGTCCAGGCTTTAGATTGAATGCCATCTGAAAACCATCCTTTCAAATCTGTTCCTCTCAAAGTAAAAAGCTTAGGTTGGCTAGGAGACTATGTAGTTTTTCAACCCTGTCAGAAATCCAAGAACGACTGAAAATAGATAGGAAGCCCAACACAGCTTCCAAATCTTAGCCAATTGATAGAAACTGCTAAACATCCTGATAGCCCTTTACATCAAGATGTTGGAGGATTGTTCTTCAGGCTTCTAGCCCATGAAAGTCTTACAGACATTAGAGAAACAGGAATATTAAGCACTTCCCTACTCTGTCTCTGCAGATTTAAGCTGTCCTAAGTCTGTATTTGTGTCCTTTCATTGGACAATATTATGTCTGTAGATGAAAAAAGGCAATTATTGCCTAGTGGATGTCTGGCCACAGCTGGAGTAACTCATAGATACTAAGCTTCTTCTTTGAATCCAAGACAGAAAAAGCTGTCAGGAGCAGACTAGGCTCAACAACAAGTGTATTCATAGCATTGAACATCACATTCTGTGGATTTCTGATGTTTTTGAAAACCAACAATCTATGCAAAGTAATCTAGACTATTGTCCATTAACTACTCTAAGTTACTTCTAATTAAAATCTTGAAAACACCCTAACAATAAACTCAGAGCCAAGAATTTGGCCCTAAACTCACAAGCTTAAACATCTTAGATCTGTTTATAACAGTGAAGAAGGACTTGGTCTAAGGCCTGTACTTTTAACTTTTTAGTATTAATAAAAGAAATTTATACTAGTGAAAACCTTGATTTTGTATCAAAATGAATTTTATACCAAATAAGAACTTATGACTTAACTTAGTAAATTATAAAGATTTCTAGCAAATGAGATTATGGTTATACAATTAATTCTATTTCTTCTCTGTTCCAGATATCACCATTTTTATATTTCCTAGAAAGACAACCTATTAACAATCCTCTCCAGCCACAAATCCCAGGGAATTGGGTCAACAACTCTTTATAACTTCTTCAAGCTGAATAAATGCATATTATGAAAGGGGCGGGGAATGATAGGAAAATAGAATTAGTCTCTGTTGTCTATGTCTTGACTGGATCTGGCTGAAGTGCAGGACATCAGGAGTTCAAGCAGGTCAGTTCAGAATGTTTGACGAGGAGACTGACCAGGGCTGTATATTCTTTAATATACAAATCTCAAAGCAAAATTTGAGTATCATCAAGATAACCTTCCTGTTTGGGTCTCTGCCTAGAGCAGCCATCCTGTTATACTGTCTATCTGTTGGGCTTTCTACCTGGAGCCTCAGACATCTATTAATTAATACCTGTTCATAGCAAGCAATGGTTATCACTGCACTCTCTACTCTGGAGTCAGTGACTAGTATTCCCTATCTAGTTCTGAGCCACAGGCAAAATTTCCCATGTGATTCAGACAGAATCTGAAAATAAATTTATCCTAAAAGCAAATAATCCTAATTTTAACTTCAGAGTTAAATCAATCTCTACCCCAAGAACTTGGAAACTTCCATTTTATAGCTCTCTGACTCTGAGTAATCTGATTTCCTTACAGCAGGGAACCTCAGGACTGCCAGCAGTTTATTTGTTTCAACTCCCCCCAATCAGGTTGAGTCACATGACTTACTTTTAGGGCCACCCAGTGTACTCACTTACCAAATAAATAAATAAATAAATAAATAAATAAATAAATAAATAAATACTAAAATAAAACTCTAACTCTCAGGCTAAACATCTCAAATTTCTAGTGGACTCATGCCCAGCCAGCACTTTGGGTACGCCATCTGTTGTGAGAAATACTAAAAAAAGAAACCCCACCAACTCCTCCTTGTATTTTCTATAAGCCACTAGTTCCCTCTCTGTCACAACTGATACCCAACAAGGCCGTTCTCTGCTACATATACAGCTAGAGCCATGGGTTGTTCCATGTGAACTCCTTAGTTGGTGGTTTTATCCCCAGGAGCCCTGGAGGGGTCTGGTTGGTTAATATTGTTGTGCTTCCATTGGGGTTGCAAACCTCTTCAGCACCTTCAGTTCTTTCTCTAACTCCTCCATTGTGTCATGCATGAAAAGTATATAAAAATTGTATTTGAAGGTTTAAAAATGTATACTCTATCTTGGTCTATAAACACAGAAATATAGTTCTTTTGTCTTCTTAGAAATGAAAATCATGTCTTCTGGTTTTGCATTATTAAAATTTATATTTTTCTCTTCATCCTAAAAGTCCAGGATGTTAAGGGACAAGGATTGAGCATGTTGTCTATGAATCAGTCAATTCATTCATCTTTTGAGTCATTTGAAAGTACTTGTTCATATGATTTGAAAGAAATTGTTACCAGGGAAGATAATCATTAGATTATCCAAATATTTCTCCTACTATAATGGTGATGTTCTAAGTTAGAAAAGTGGATTCTATTAATTTAATCTTGGGGTAAAACATGTTAAGTGTTATATTAAAATTAATAAATAATCTGTTTATTAATGGACAGATGAATGTGAAGACTTTACACTTTCTACAAAAGAATGCAACAAGTTGTTTCCATGATGCCATTGTCAAATATTACTAATCTACACCCCAGGATCTTTCTTCTCCTTGGCATTGCAGGAACGGAAGCCATGCACACAGTTATCAGTGCCTTTCTGCCTCATTTACCTGAGTGCTCTTTTCGGTAATTCCTCTATTCTCTTTATTGTCAGAATAGATTCCATCCAATCTGGTGAGCCAATTTATTTCTTCCACTGTATGCTATCTGTGACAGACCTGATCCTTTCCACAACTGTCCATGCTTAAAGTTCTCAGCAATTTTTGGGTCCATGACAGAGAGGTTATTTTTTTTTTAATTTATTGATATATTTATTTACATTTCAAATGATTTCTCCTTTTCTGGACCCCCACTCCCCGAAAGTCCCATCAGTCCCCTTCCCTCCCCCTGTTTTCCCACCCAACCCTTTCCTGTTCTGATTTTGCTCTATACTGCTTCACTGAGTCTTTTCAGAACAAGGGGCCACTCTTCCGTTCTTCTTGTTCCTCATTTGATGCGTGGATTATGTTTTGGGTATTCCAGTTTTCTAGGTTAATATCCACTTATTAGTGAGAGCATACCATGATTCATCTTTTGAGTCTGGGTTACCTCACTTAGTATGATGTTCTCCAGCTCCATCCATTTGCCTAAGAATTTCATGAATTCATTGTTTCTAATGGCTGAATAGTACTCCATTCTGTATATATACATTTTTTGCATCCACTCTTCTGTTGAGGGTTACCTGGGTTCTTTCCAACTTCTGGCAATTATAAATAGGGCTGCTATGAACATAGTGGAACATGTATCCTTATTACATGCTGGGGAATCTTTTGGGTATAAACCCAGGAGTGGTATAGCATGATCTTCTGGAAGTGAGGTGCCCAGTATTTGGAGGAACCGCCAGACTGATTTCCAGAGTGGTTGTACCAATTTGCAACCCCACCAGCAATGGAGGAGTGTTCCTCTTTCTCTACATCCTTGCCAACACCTGCTGTCTCCTGAATTTTTAATCTTAGCCATTCTGACTGGTGTAAGGTGAAATCTCAGGGTTGTTTTGATTTGCATTTCCCTAATGACTAATGAAGTTAAGCATGTTTTAAGATGTTTCTCTGCCATCCGAAGTTCTTCAGGTGAGAATTCTTTGTTTAACTCTGTACCCCATTTTTTAATAGGGCTGTTTGGTTTTCTGGAGTCTAACTTCTTGAGTTCTTTATATATATATTGGATATTAGCCCTCTATCTGATGTAGGATTGGTGAAGATCTTTTCCCAATTTGTTGGTTGCCGATTTGTCCTTTTGATGGTGTCCTTTTGCTGTACAGAAACTTTGTAATTTTATGAAGTCCTATTTGTCAATTCTTGATCTTAGAACATATGCTATTGGTGTTCTGTTCAGAAACTTTCTCCCTGTAACAATGTCCTCAAGGGTCTTCCCCAGTTTCTTTTCTATTAGCTTCAGAGTGTCTGGCTTTATGTGGAGGTCCTTGATCCATTTGGATTTGAGCTTAGTACAAGGAGACAAGGATGGATCAATTTGGAGAGGTTCATTTCGAAGCCTGTCTGGTACAAGTATCTCTCATTTACTCACTATGCACTATGGTCTTGAGTTTTATCTTGTTCATGGCCTTGGATCTCTATATGGCTATCTCCGACCCTCTGAAGCACTCCACTACCCTGACTAACAATGTCATCTGGAACTTGGGGATAGTTATTGTCTTCCGTGGGATGTTGCTTTTTAGTCCTCAGCTATTTATGCTTCCCTACTGCAAAGCAAATACCATCCCTCATACATACTGTGAATTTATGGGTCTAATAAAGTTGGCTTGTGCAGAGACCCAAAATTTCAGATTATACAGTATAACTGCTGCCTTCGTAACAGGTGGTTTAGATTTCATATTGATCATATGCTCCTTTATTGTCATCATTTATAATGTCTTTCATCTTCCATCCAAAGCAGCACAGCACATGTGGATCCTTGGGCACATGTGGATCGCATGTTTGTGTGATTTTAGTACCCTATGCCCCAGCCGTTTTCTCCTTCCTTACTCACAGGTGTGGTCATAATGTGGCTCCTCACATTCACGTCTTTGTGGCTAATATTTACCTTCTTGTTCCTTCCTTAGCAAACCCAATTATTTATGGAATCAGAACCATGACAATCAGTGAACATTTTCTCTAAATTTTGACATCTAAAAATGCATAAATTAAACTATTGTTTTATGAACCACTGGTTCATAAACCAGTGATTTAGGAACCAATCAAAACACCAACAATAAAGTTCTTTCACCAAAAGGACAAATTGAAACATTTATTCAATATTTATCTATCTGTATGATTCTATATGCTGATATATTTGATACTGTATTCTGCCCTAAGGTCACACATAAAACTTTTATTATTTCACCTTAGAAGTTCTGATATATTGCCTCTAACTCACTAATTGGCATTCCTTGAAATGGCATGCATTTTGCATTTTTAGTTAATACAGTTATATACACATCATGTAGAAGTGGCAGTTTGTAAACTTAACAACAGAGATTATGATGTGAAAATAAATGTCTTCTAAATATACCTTCCAGAAGTTTTCCTGGAATTTTGAAATGCAATGTTTATCTAGAAATTCTTTTACTAAATCTAAATAACATCTTATAAACACCTTCCCAAGTGCTTTAAAAATATTTCAAATTACTCTAACATTTCCTTTTCTTGTTGTTTTCACATTATTGTTATAGTGGATTCTTTAAAAGCTGTAGCCTCCTCTTAAATTCTTTGATGTTTTTATATTCTGTACTACTACATATACTTACTCTACATTAAGAAATAAAAAAATGTCTTTCCAATTCTTATCTAGTTCTATAAGCTTAATTACCATGCTTTTACATTTTCTTGGTTAGGATTAGATATGCTCACATAACTAAAATTACTAAGAATGGCTACAGAAGTCAGTACTGACCATCTTGAAATATACAAACTATCAGTTGTAAGAATTTATTTTCTCCAAAACACTTGTCTGTGAATCAGTTTATGTTATGGTAAAACAAAACATTGATATCTAAGAATATCTTTTAGTTAAGATATTTTCAAAGAAAAATTGGCATATTAAAATGTTTTCCATTCTAATGTTTGCTCTCTAACTAATGTAAGAGATGACATTCTGTTATGAAATAAAAGCAAACTGAAAATGCATCCTGAAAATAGTATCCATTGTTTGCCTATCATAATAAATAAATACATTTTTTATATTATGCATGTGATTAGGTTATTAATTTGCAGTAGTGCTAAAGAGTATTTGTAAAAGTTTCTGATGTGAAAAGATGAAAATAGGAAAATTATATAATAATATAATCTACATATTTTTGAAAAAAGATTTTCATAGCTACTGTAAAAGGATCAGTTTTCTAAGGGTGTGGCTCCTGTTAAATATAGTACACTGCAGTTGCAAGCTACACATGTAAATGCATATAGAGAGCAAAAACTGTACTCGAGTTTTAAACAAACAAGCAAATAAAAATGAGTACTCAAAATTAGGTAACTAAACAATTGGGAAGAATCTTGAAGAAGTTGGAAGAAGATTGCAAATATGATCAAATTTATATGAAATTATCAAGGAACTAATAGAGATGAGAAACAAAAATATAGAGTGACTATATACTGTATTTCCACTATGTTCTTTCTTGTATGGCAGGATTCTATTGAAGTGCACAGATACTATGTTGCACAATTCCTATTTGTTGGGCAGAGATTCTCTTGGAAGTAGCCTACAATCAATGGATATACACATTTAAAAGTAATTAAATCATGACAATAAGAAGATCCAGTTTGTAATAAATTTAATTTAATGCAGGCAAAGAAAAAAACATAGAAAAGATAGGAAACTTAAAATTTAAAGTTTTAGTCATGCTCCATCTGGGATGGACCTAGAGTGAGCTGTAGTTCCAGTTCCTGTTAACAGAACATACCATCTATCTGCTCACCAAATATTAGAGAATAGGGTCTCTTTTAAATTGGAAGAAAGAAAATAGCAGTACTTCCATTTTCAAATCTCAGGCCTTTGGAGTCAAGCTGAATCCACTACCAGTAAATTAAAACTGGTTTTCCAGTTTGCAGATGGCAGAAGTTAAGACTTATTGGTCTTACAAATTCTGTCAACCAAATTTCATATCAAATATGCACACTTCCCAATGAATCTTGATAAATGTACTTTTGTGCTAACATTTTGCATATTTTTTGAGACTCCAAACACATCTTTTCATCTTTTTTTTCTGTTTTTTTTTGTTTGTTTGTTTTTGTTTTTGGATTTGGTTTTTTCCAGACAGGGTTTCTCTGTATAGCCCTGGCTGTCCTGGAACTCACTCTGTAGACCAGGCTGGCCTTGAACTCAGAAATCCGCCTGCCTCTGCCTCCCAGAGTGCTGGGATTACAGGCATGCGCCACCACTGCCCGGCCACATCTTTTCGTCTTAACTTCTAACCTTCCATCTCTCCCCATCTCTCCACGAAGGGGCAACATCAATCATTTCTTCTGCTGTTTCCTGGGAGAGTAGCATGTCTACTTTGCTCAAATTTGCATCTAGAAACATGTTCCCTTACTGAGGAGAACAAATATGTAGCAAACAAGTATCCTCAAGATCTTCAGCTGTGACTCAGTGGACAAGTACCCACCCATAGCTGAAAAATGTCTGAGGTACATTTGTGCTTATTGTGTTAGACTAAACCAGGTGAGTTTAGGGTCTTCTTTAGAAGAGGAAAGGCACAGATGCATGCCCTGAGGTTTCTGTGTTTAATACAAGAAATCCATAGGCTCAATTCAGATATTTTTGAGAAACTTTTCATGAACCCTAACTTAACTTATTACAAAGGTATAAAGAAATATGAAGACATAATCCTTTAACACTAATTAAATCATGACAATAAGAAGATGCAGTTTGAAATAAATTCACAATTCAATGCAGGCAAAGAAAAAATCACAGAAAAGATAGGAAACCTAAAATTTAAAGTTTTAGACATGCAATAAAAAATGTTGCTCAGTTTGTTTAAGGAACAAGAAAGGGAAGCAATGTTTAATGGTCAGAGAAAAATGCAGGAGTTACAGAGGAGGCACAATTCTCCAACCTAGTGAAGTGTTGGTGTCAAATTTCACATTTGGAGAAAGGAAGATATATTGAAGCTTTGAAATGTGTTAACTGGGTTAGTACATATGCAAAGACATAATTAAAACAGTTTTGAATAAAAGAAGATGAAACAACAATAAAAGAAACTATTAAAAATTAGTTAGTAAAACTTTGCTGATGTAAGAGAAGTCCCTCATGCCATAAGATGGATCATCTCTTTAAGAACTTTAGGAAACTGTTCATGTGCTGCAATTTTGTTCCTTGAAGCCTGGAAAAAACATGAACCACAATCAGGAAATTAAAAGCCTAATGATGGCACATGGCCCACAATGGCACAGCAGTGTTCAGGAAACTGAAAGACAAAGTGGGGGAGAGGAGAAAGAAATGGCCATGTACAAGAAGAGGGAGAAAGAGACAGAAGCATGACATCACCCTCAGACTTGCCCCTAGTTTCCAGTGATCATTCTCTTGCTAGACTGAATGTCATTGATATTCTAGAACCTCCTGAAAGAGCATTAACCACTGGGCTCAATATATGTGCCTGTAGAGTGATAGTTTCTATTCAAACGATAAAGTCTGGAAGAAATAATTTCCTCTCTTTTGTTAGATAAAAGGGGAAATTGTTGTGCTCCTTGTGAGTTGGCTTATGTATGACAAGGTATCTGACTTTCATGTCACTTAAAGGATAGAGTGAAGTCATAGAAGATAAAAATAAGTTTAGGTCAATGGAAGACTCTGACTTTGGATTTCTGCATGTAAAAGAAGACAATATGGTTTTAGTAAGATGTAAACTAGAAATGGGTTGTTGAGAAAGATAGAGTATGAAAAGAAACAAACTAGAATGCTATTGAGTAGAAGAAAGGTATTGAGTAAGATAATAGAAAGGCAAGTTTTTATATGTAATATCTAAAAATTAGAGTTCTACAGTCAGAAGTCAGATACAGGGTTCAACTTTCAAAGGAAGGATTAGAAAATTAAAACAAGTTAGTGAAATCTGGAAGACTCATGATAAGAATAAGATGAATATTCTTGGATATATTCATCAAATATTTTAAATATCAAAGTGTTCAGAACACATTAAAGAATCATTATCTTTATTACTTTTCTTAAAAGAGAGTTTGTGATAATTATTCTCACTAAAAGTAATTTAGGTCCCTGACCCCAAAGGACCACTAATCATTGCTCCATCTGGAATGGACCCAGAGTGAGCTATAGTTCCATTTCCTATTAACAGAGCATACCATGTATCTGCTCATCAAAGGCAGCTCTCTGGAGAACAGGTACCTTTTAATTTGGAAGAATGAAAACAGAAATGTTGGATGGGAAACATAGAGCAAACAAGGCTTCACTCTAATATACTACTTTATAGAATTATGAGATCGTCAGAAAGGTAACATTCCATCCTACAAATATACATACTAAAGTTAAGGACACTAGTGATCATACATACAAATAGGTACAAATTTTCATAAATGATATATAGTGTATTTGTGTATTAACTGGAGTGTAGAGTGATAGACTGATAGACAATCTGAATTAGACTGGTAATAGCATTGTAATTGGCCAGGACAGATCATATCTGTGTGCAGATATTCCTATTTTTGTTCTACTTAGCTTTAGAGTTTGCAAAATCACAGCATGTCTTGTGGAAGGAAAATATTTAGGAGTAAAGAAGAAATGTGTTTTATTTATTAGGATAAAAAGTTAGTTGAAAACAAGACTTCATGATTTTGAAAGGAAGTAGGAGAAGCTAGAGGGTGAGGGATGAGAGGACCTAAGTAATGAAAAGAAAGGCAATATGATGTAATTAAATCTTAATTAAAATAAAAATATCAAACATTTTAAAATAAATGAAAATTCAGTCATGGAGCTGAAACAAGTTTTCCTTGGGAGTACTTCCACATTAAACAACAACTTAATTACTTCGAAAATTTGCTGATAAAATAAAGAATCTGGTTCTAGACTTTAGGCTGGATCATTGCAATACAAACTTACACAAGACTTTGACATTGAGAAATTTAAACTTATAAAGAAGTCAGGTGACCCAATAATTGCATTTCACTAAACAAGATATACCATAGCTTTTAAGCCTTCCAAAAACAGCAAAATTGTAAAGTTCCAATGGGAGCACATATTAACAACAAATGTTAATGTGATGTGAGCTAGCAAAGAATCACAGAACCACAGATGGAATTCTATTCAGCCTAAATGCTACAAGGATAATGAAATGCTATGCAGATAATAAAAACAGGACAGTAACCACTATCAAAAGACTTATGAGAAAAAGGTTACCATTGCAGAGAATCATTGTGTGGTTGATGGATGTTATAATGTTCATAGCAGCCCACTTGGAACACACAAAAGAGAGGGCACAAAAGCAGGAACCATGATTTTTATTATCTAATTTGCTAGTCTAGTTGTGTGATGCTTTTGCTTAGACAATATGCTAGATCCACATTTGCTGTGGAATAATGAGCAAATACTAATGCTTTATGTAATGGTTGCTTATGTAAGGTTGTGCTCCTACCTGGCACATTTTAATAATTTTTTCCAAGACAGAGTCTCACTCTATAGCTCTGGCTTTCCGAGAATTCACCATGTAGACCAAGCTAACCTTTACCTCACAGAGTGCTTCCTCTGCCTCCCAAGTGCTGAGATTAAAGACTTGTGCCACAGTGCTTGGCGAATTTTAATGACATTAATCTTCACATAGTTTTATTTTTTTTCCCAGTTTTCATAATGGGAAACTGATACATGAGACATATAGCATATGACTTGGCAACTGAGAACTTATTACAGCTATAAATATACAAAATAAAAGGTATGATTCTTATAAGATATGAAAGGTATGATAAGAATCATACCTTTTATTTTGTATTATTTATTAATTGTAAAAACAAAATCAGTAAAACAAACAAAAAACAAAAAAAGCCAGAAGCAATGGCATTGCTTATAAACATGATTTTTAATGTTTCTGAAACTCTTAATAGGCAAAATTGTAATAATATAAAGAAATTAACTAAATATTTTTAGAGATCCATGTAAACCTCAAAATTTTCCAAATACAACTGTGTAGCTAATCAAGCATCTAAGTAGATTAATGACATTTATATTTACACAGGTATATCATAAAGTGAAAACACCATTTTATGAGATACTTGAACAAACTGCCAAATAATGAAAAAGGCAAGACTTAATACTGGTAATTTCATTGATATTAAATTCCATGTGTTTATTATTGATAAGCTGTAAAACTTAATTGTGTGATGTTTTTGCTTAGACAATATGCTAGATCCACATTTGCTGTGGAATAATGAGCAAATACTAATGCTTTATGTAATGGTTGCTTATGTAAGGTTGTGCTCCTACCTGGCACATTTTAATAATTTAATGATTATTGAGATCCATTTAGAACCTTCAATTGATATGAACTTATTTCAAAAATTCTCACTTAAGATATATTTTTAGTAGGGAACATAAAAATACAAAATTAATAGATCATGTTTAATATAAACTTAGAGCAAATTAGTTTTCATATTGAAGTGCAAAGCCAAACTTTATGTATGTTACAGTGAAGAATCTGTCTTTTAAATTAATCCAAAACATTCGTTTTACCTGCATATTGAATATTCAAAGTGTAACAGAATAAATTTGCCACAAATAAAATGACAAAAGTTTTATAATCAAGAAGAGGTGTGTTAAAATTGCTGTGTCCTGGCCCCGTCATCTGTGATGGTATTGTGTTATACCAAAGCTTACAGGGTTCTGCTCTCTGACAGTCAAAACGGCAAAACTTTCATCATTTTTCTGGCTAAGCCTTAATGCCTTTCTAGGTTAGAATCAATAAAGTAAGTCTCCTTCACTTCCCTATATAAAATGATGTGAGTTGAAGTATAGTCTCAAATTTATAAAGCTAGTATCAAAAGAAATAGCTGGTGCATTAATCTCTGTTGTGATTAATATGCTCAGAAATAATGTAAGTTGAGACAAATCAGGCACATTAGGAAAATACAGAAGAGTTGAAATGTAAAATGAGAGTTTCTCAACATTAAGATATAATAAATGGATAGATAGATAGATAGATAGATAGATAGATAGATAGATAGATAGATAGACTAGATAGACAGACAGGTAGACAGACAATGTGAGGAAAACAAACAAAATAATGGGCAAAAAACTAATTGTTGCTATCAGTTCTTGGAAAGACTGCTCTGCCAGGTGGAGGACCGTGGAGCCTACAGATAGCCACAGAAAAGACCAGGGCCTGCTCAAAGCCTCTGAGGAAAGCTTCTAAGCTAGTAACAGGAAGCCCTAAAACCAAAGAACACACTGTCTAACAAGTTAAAAACATCTGAGAGTATTCAGATAATTAGAAATTTATCTTTCTTGAGGCTTAAAGAAAAATATTCAAATAAATAATGTTGAATACATTCCCCATTTTGATTTGATAACTGTGAAAAGATAATCGATAAATAAAAGAAACACCAAATTTATGATTGGGTAGAGAACTTATGCTTTATTATATAAATGTTAGCAAAGCTTTGAGTAAGTTCACGATATTCTTGATTTATAATGAGACTTTGCTGCAGGGTGCACATTTTATCTGCACACACATAACAACAATGAGAATTATCTAACATGATATTTTTAGATTTTCTAGATTTATTCCTCAATCATTTTCAGAGTTGTTTGCAACCACCTTAGCAAAACATGCACGCTGTACCAGGAGGACTTCAGCCACAAACAGTGGGCAGTGCCATCATGGAGCCAGCTAATAAGTCGCAACTCTCTCCAAGCACCTTCTGGCTGATGGGCATCCCGGGCCTAGAGCACCTCCATGTCTGGATTGGGATTCCCTTCTGTTCCATGTACATGGTGGCCCTGATGGGGAACGTGACTATCCTGGCCGTGGTGAGAGCAGAGCGCAGCCTCCACGAGCCCATGTTCCTCTTCCTGTGCATGCTGTCTGTCACTGACCTGGTCCTCTCCACATCTACATTGCCACGCATGCTTTGTCTCTTCTGGATGGCAGCCCATGACATCACCTTTGATGCATGCCTTGCTCAAATGTTCTTCATCCACAGTTTCACTGCCATGGAATCTGGCTTCTTCTTGGCCATGGCCATTGATCGCTATGTGGCCATCTGTGACCCACTGCGCCATGCCACAATTCTCACCCACAGCCGCATCGCCGTGATGGGAGCAGTTGTGGTGCTGCGGGGGGTAGGCTTCTTCTCCCCACACCCCATCCTGCTCAAGCAGCTGCCCTACTGCAGAACTCGAATCATTGCACACACATATTGCGAATTCATGGCTGTGGTGAAGTTGGCATGTTTGGACATAGGAGCCACCAAGCGTTACAGCCTTGGTGCTGCATTTGGCATTGGCTCTTGTGATTGTTTCTTCATTGCCATCTCCTATGTTCTGATCCTTCGTGCCGTCTTCCGGCTCCCATCTCGAGAAGCAAGTCTTAAAGCTCTAGGCACCTGTGGCTCACATGTCTGTGTCATTGTTGTGTTCTATTCCACAGCTGGGTTTACCTTCCTCACCCACCGTTTTGGCCACGATGTGGCCCCCCAAACTCATATCCTAATAGCCAATATGTATTTATTGGTTCCACCATTTCTTAACCCTATTGTTTATGGTGTTAGGACCAAGAAAATTCGAGATTATGTTCTTAATACTCTAAAAGTAAAAGGCAGCTAATCGTTCTGAAGTTGTTTGAAAACACAGTAAGTGTTAACTTTAAGTAAGTAACTTAAAGGAAAGCATGCAAATAATTGGTCTTTTCTCATTATGTCCTTAAGTATAAATATTAGTTTTTTAATGTGGAGGAATTACTACATATAGAGGTAGCTCTAATTCTGATGAAATTAATAGCTCTGATATTTTTGTGTGTACTTTATAGTAAGCTTCTTTAAAACTTGATATATAAATGCAGCCTTTATCCTTGTTGATACTTCCAATCTATGTTTTAATTTGGTATAGCAGCTCACTTTAGAATAAAAAGCAATCTAAAAGGAAGGAAGTACATGGTCATTTTTAAATGTTCTTCAAGTAGAACAGGCTACTGAAATATTAATGATCACTGTTAATAATTGAAAGTCATATATCTGGTTTTGTCCTCTAAATTTTTGAAAATGTCCCATTTATTTATAAAAATTGGCACACAAGTCCTTGACAAAAAATGTAGACTACCTTTTACAATAATCTCAATGATCTAATAAACAAATACTTAATATTTTTCTATGTTAAATACGAGTGTGTATAATACTGTGCATGTGCAAATGAGTAAAGGTATTGTCAGAAATACACGTGTTGGATGGCCTACAGCCGGAGTTACAGGTGATTTGTGGAGTGCAGATGCTGGGATGAGATGCCTAATCTTCTACACATTCATAATCAAGCCACGGGGAATCTCTCCAGCCCTATTCAACAATTATGTAAATCACCTTGTAATGATAGGCTATTTTCTCTACTGAAAGGAAGTGTAACTAGTTTTAACATGAGCTAACTAGCATATGGCCTCTTTAAACCGTTCATTTCAGTAGCCTTGGATTCTATTCACTACTGTCCCTACATTCTTGTAATTCATCCAGAGCTTGCTCAGACACAATAATCTTGATTTCAATTGAATATTTTTTATATTCATAAAGTAAAAGTTACTTTCCTTTGTAAAAGTCTATTTTTAAATAAATCAGCTTAAAGTTGTGAACCATTATATACCCACAATATTGAAAATAAAATTATTTTTTAAAAATACATTTTTTTCTGGAACAATTTGAGCAATTGAACATTGACTCTTGATAAAGTTTAACTCTTTTCCTTATTTCTTCCCTTATACAATATAGGGAACTCAATAAATATTTGTGACATTAATGTTATCTCAATTTGCAGAAGAACTCAATAAATATTTGTGACATTGATGTTATCTCTTTAGTGACATATTTTATAAAAATATTGTTCATACTTTATTTTTGAATAAGGCATGTGGATGTGTTTGAGGTGGTTTTGTGTGTATAGTAATGTTCACAGATGAGTGAGGACACAGGTATGTGTGTATGCATGTCTAAATATGTGTGTATATATGGGAACTAACAGACAAGGAAAGACAAAGAGGTCATGGAAGTAGGGCTATTAATATCACAAGGACAGAAAATGGGAAACATGCATCAACATGAGTCTTCAGATAGTATATGGTGTGAAGCAATAAAATAAATAAAGGAATAGTATGTACTCGCTACTGAACAGAGTAAGAGGTGATTAAGACTGGGATAGTATCAGGCAGGAGTGAGAAGGCATGAAGACTGTACTCAGATAAATGCTGAGTTAGTAGCTGAGCTAAGAGGACAAGATGAGTAGTGTGTAAATGAGAAATATACTCAAGTTTGCAATTTTAAAAAAATATTATTGGGCCTTAAAACAAAGAAAACTCTGCCTCCTGTTTCAATATACATAATACTGAAATGAGCCCAATCCAGAAAGAAAAATAATTGTGTTTGTGGAATTTAAAGTAAACAATAATTAAGAAAGTAAGACAAATCTACACAAAACTACAGGCAATTAAGGCAAATTAAAAGTGAGAGATATAGTCTTACCAAGGGAAAAACACAATAGTTGGATATTCAAAACAGAAATCATATCAAAGTGTAATACTATGTATTGACAAAATAGGGTATATTTAGAGATTTATATGTATAGGCATAAACATTTAATATCAATTAATGAAAAAAAAGAGGTCATGAATTTGGAGAGTAAGGAGGGGTGTGTAAGAGGGTTTGAAGGGGAAAAAAGCAAGGAGTAATGATGTAACTATATTATAATGTCAAAAATAAAAGAAATACATTTTCAATAAAAGTATTAAACAGAGAAAAGAGAAGAAACATTACTAGGGTGGCCTAGTGTGACAGAGAGAAAATAAAATGAGGTACAGTTAATAGCTATGAAGGATAGGTCAAGTATTAATGTAAAGAAATACTATCTACAATAATCAGATATTGTAAATTCTGAGTTTAATGTATTTTAAGTACCCTTCTGTAATAGATATGTTAATCCCCACAACTTCATTAAACAGCATCACATTATACAACTTTATAAATTAAAAAATATATTCATAAAAAAGATTTTTGTGTCCACAATGTTGTAAGTAACAGTAAGATAAAAATGGAGGAAATGGGTGCCTTCCAGTTCCCACATGTGCTAAGAGCAGAGGCCCGGCACTGGACTCAAACAAACACGGCCCACACCCCAGTTGCAGCTTGATTCTCAAGGTATTCTGACACATCCAGGATCACAGGATCACAGGAAGGACCGGCTCCAGCCAGAGACAGGGAGGCCAGATAACACCAGAGATTACCAAATAGCAAGAGGCAAGTGTAAGAACATAAGCAACAAAAACCAATTTGACTTGACAATATCAGAACCCAGTTCTCCCACCACAGCAAGTCCTAGATACCACAACACACCTATAATGCAAGATTGAGATCTATTCTCTCATTTTGTGAAGATGATAGAGGACTTTTAAAAAGTCATAATAACTCCCTTAAGGAAATATAGGAAAATACCAGTAAACAAGTAGTAGCCGTGAAAGAGGAAACACATAAACCCTTAAAGAAGTACAGGAGAACACAAACAGGTAAAGAATTGAACAAAGCCATTCAGGATCTAAAAATGGAAATAGAATCATAAAGATTCAGCCCCGAAGATGGAAAATCTAGGAAAGAGAACAAGATTCACAGATGCAATCACCACCAACAGAATATAAGATCTAGAAGAGAGAATCTCAGCAGTAGAAGATACCATAGAAGACATCGACATCAGTCAAGGAAAATACAATAAGCAAAAATCTCCTATTTCAAAACATTCAAGAAATCTAGGACACAATGAAAAGAATGAACCTGAGAATAAAAGGTTTAGAAGAGAGTGAAGATTCTCAACTCAAAGTGCCAGCAAACATCTTCAACAAAATTATAGAAGAAAACTTTCCTAACCTAAAAAAGAAGATGCCAATAAGGATACAGGGAGCCTACTTAACACCAAACAGATGGGACCAGAAAATAAATTCCTCTCCTCACATAACTAAAACACCAAGAGCACAAAACAAAAAAAGATATTGAAAGCAGTAAGGGAAAAATGTCAAATAATATATAAAGGAAGAACTAACAGAATTACACCACACTTCTCAACAGAGACTCTAAAAGCCAGGAGATCCTGGGATGTCATACAGACCCCAAGAAAACAAAAATGCCAACCCAGGCTACTATACCTAGCAAAACTCAAAATACCATAGATGGTGAAAAGGTATTCCATGACAAAACCAAATTTAAACTATTTTTTCACTAATCCAGCCCTACAAAGGATAACAGAAGGGAAGTCTAATACAAGGAGGGGAACTATACATGAGTAAAAGCAACAAATTAATCTTTTCACAACAAACCTAAAAAAAAAGAAACACACAAACATAATTCCACCTCTAACAACAGAAATAACAGGAACAAACAATCATTTGTCCCTAATATCTCTCAACATCAATGGACTCAATTCCCCAATAAAAAAGGCATCGACTAACAGACTGGACACATAAAAAGGATCCAGTACTGTGCTGCATACAGGAAACACACCTCAGAGTAAAAGACAGATATCATCTCAAAATAAAAGGATGAGAAAAAAATTTCCAAGCAAATGGTCCAAAGAAACAAGCTGGAGGAGCCATTCTAATACCCCACAAAACAGACTTTCAACAAAAAGTTATCAAAAAAAGATGGGGAAGAACACTACATACTCATCAAAGGAAAAATCTACCAAGATGAACTCTCCATTTTGAATATCTATTCCACAAATGCAAGGGTACCCACATTTGTAAAAAGAAACATTCACTAAATCTCAAAGCACACATTGAACCTCACACAAAAATAGTAGATTTCTTTTTTATTATTAATTTTTTTCTTTATTGATATATTTTTATTTACATTTCAAATGATTTCTCCTTTTCTGACTCCCCACTCCCCGCAAGTTCCATAAGCCCTCTTCCCTCCCCCTGTTCCTCCATCTACCCCTTCCCACTTCCCTGTTCTGGTATTCCCATATACTGTTGCACTGAGTCTTTCCAGAACCAGGGGCCACTCCTCCATTCTTTTTGGACCTCATTTAATACGTGGATTATGTCTTGGGTATTCAAAATTTCTAGGCCAATATCCACTTATCAGTGAGTACATGCCATGATTGATCTTTTGACACTGGGTTACCTCACTTAGTATGCTGTTCTCCAGCTCCATCCATTTGTCTAAGAATTTCATGAATTCATCATTTCTAATGGTTCAATAGTACTCCACTGTGTAAATATACCACATTTTTTGTATCCATTCCTCCGTTGAGGGACACCTGGGTTCTTTCCAGCTTCTGATTACCACAAATAGGGTTGCTATGAACATAGTGGAGCATGTGTCCTTATTCCATGCTGAAGAATCCTCTGAGTATATGCCCAGGAGTGGTATAGCAGGGTCCTCAGGAAGTGTCATGCCCAGTTTTCTGAGGAACCGCCAGACTGATTTCCAAAGTGGTTGCACCATCTTGCAATCCCACCAGCAGTGAAGGAGTGTTCCTCTTTCTCCACATTCTCACCAACACCTGCTATCTCCTGAGTTTTTGACCTTAGCCATTCTGACTGGTGTGAGGTGAAATCTCAGGGTTGTTTTGATTTGCATTTCCTTAATGATTAATGATGTTGAACATTTCTTAAGGTGTTTCTCAGCCCTCCAAAGTTCTTCATGTGAAAATTCTTTGTTTACCTCCGTACCCCACTTTTTAATGGGGTTTTTTGGTTCTCTGGGTTCTAACTTCTTGAGTTCTTTGTATATATTAGTCCTCGTTCGGATTTAGGGTTGGTGAAGATCCTTTCCCAATCTGTTGGTTGACGTTTTGTCCTTTTGAAAGTGTCCTTTGCCTTACAGAAACTTTGTAGTTTTATGAGGTCCCATTTGTTAATTCTTGATCTTAGAGCATAAGCTATTGGTGTTCTATTCAGGAACTTTTCCCCTGTGCCCATATGCTCAAGGATCTTCCCCATCCAACAAGAAGAACTCTCAATCCTGAACATCTATGCTCCAAATACAAGGGTGCCCTCATTCATAAAAGAAACTTTACTAAAGCTCAAAGCACACATTGCACCTAACACAATAATTGTGGGTGACTTCAACACTCCACTCTCACCAATGGACCGATCAGGAAAACAGAAACCAAACAGGGAGACAGTGAAACTAATTGAAGCTTTGGACCAATTGGATTTAACAGATATATATAGAACTTTTCATCCCAAAACAAAAGAATATACCTTTTTCTTAGCACCTCATGGTACCTTCTCCAAAATCAATCATATAGTTAGTTACAAGACAGACCTCAACAAATATAAGAAGATTGAAATAATCCCATGCCTCCTATCAGATCACTATGGAGTAAAAGTGGTCTTTTTTTTGGAGATATATCAAAAGAATCACTTTATTTTTATGGAACGATGTTCAAGTAATTAATATAAATGTCAAAGAATTATTTGCTTGATGGTGTTTTGTTTTAAGTAAGCAATTCAGTTTTGAAACAGTTTTGCTATGGTTATTATAATTCCACCTCTGGCTAATGAATTTATAATTTATTTTTTAATCTTTTTTTTATTTGATACATTTTTTATTTACATTTCAAATGATTTCCCCTTTTCTAGCCGCCCACTCAACGAAAGTCCCATAAGCCCCCTTTTCTTCCCCTGCCCTCCCACCCACCCATTCCCACTTCCCTGTTCTGGTTTTGCCGAATACTGCTTCACTGAGTCTTTCCAGAACAAGGGGCCACTCCTCCTTTCTTCTTGTACCTCATTTGATATGTGGATTATGTTTTGGGTATTCCAGTTTTCTAGGTTAATCTCCACTTATTAGTGAGTGCATACCATGATTCACCTTTTGAGTCTGGGTTACCTCACTTAGTATGATGTTCTCTAGCTCCATCCATTTGCCTAAGAATTTCATGAATTCATTGTTTCTAATGGCTGAATAGTACTCCATTGTGTAGATATACCACATTTTTTTTGCATCCACTCTTCTGTTGAGGGATACCTGAGCTCTTTCCAGGTTCTGACAATTATAAATAGGGCTTCTATGAACATTGTAGAGCATGTATCCTTATTACATGCTGGGGAATCCTCTGGGTATATGCCCAGGAGTGGTATAGCAGGATCTTCTGGAAGTGAGGTGCCCAGTTTTCTGAGAAACCGCCAGAGTGATTTCCAGAGTGGTTGTACCAATTTGCAACCCCACCAGCAGTGGAGGAGTGTTCCTCTTTCTCCATATCCTCGCCAACACCTGCTGTCTCCTGAATTTTTAATCTTAGCCATTCTGACTGGTGTAAGGTGAAATTTCAGGGTTGTTTTGATTTGCATTTCCCTAGCGACTAATGATACCAAATACCAAAATTATACCAGGATTAAATAGACCATCTAAACAGACCTATAACCCCTAAAGAAATAAAAGGGGTCATAGATAGCCTTCCAACCAAAAATAGCACAGGACCAGAGGGTTTCAGTGCAGAATTCTATCAGACCTTCAAAGAAGACTTAACACCAATATTCTTCAAACTATTCCTCCAAATAGAAACAGAAGGAACACTACCCAATTCCTTCTATGAAGCCACTATTACGCTGATACCAAAACCACACAAAGATCCAACTAAGAAAGAGAATTTCAGGCCAATTTCCCTTATGAATATCGATGCAAAAATACTCAATAAAATTCTTGCCAACCAAATCCACGAACACATTAAAACCATCATCCTCCATGATAAAGTAGGCTTCATTACAGGGATGCAGGGATGGTTCAATATAAGGAAATCCATAAATGCTATCCACTACATAAACAAACTCAAAGAAAAAAACCACATGATCATTTCATTAGATGCTGAAAAAGCATTTGACAAAATTCGGCATCCTTTCATGCTAAAAGTCTTGGAAAGGACAGGAATTCAAGGCCCATATCTGAACATAGTAAAAGCAATATACAGCCAACCGGTTGCCAACATCAAACTAAATGGAGAGAAACTTGAAGCAATCCCACTAAAATCAGGGACTAGAAAAGGCTGCCCCCTCTCTCCATATCTTTTCAATATAGTTCTCGAAGTCCTAGCTAGAGCAATTAGACAACATAAGGAGGTCAAAGGGATACAAATTGGAAAGGAAGAAGTCAAAGGAAGAACTATCACTATTTGCAGATGATATGATAGTATACTTAAGTGGCCCAAAAAACTCTACTAGAGAACTCCTACAGATATTAGACAACTTCAGCAAAGTGGCTGGCTACAAAATCAACGCAAGCAAATCAGTAGCCTTTATATACTCAAAGGATAAGCAGACTGAGAAAGAAATTAGGGAAATGACACCCTTCACAATAGCCACAAACAGCATAAAGTATCTTGAGGTGACTCTAACCAAATAAGTGAAAGATCTATATAACAAGAATTTCAGATCTCTGAAGAAGGAAATCGAAGAAGATCTCAGAAAATGGAAAAATCTTCCATGTTTGTGGATTGGCAGGATTAATATAGTTAAAATGGCCATCTTGCCAAAGGCAATCTACAGATTCAATGCTATCCCCATAAAAATCCCAACCCAGTTCTTCATAGACCTGGAAAGAGCAATTCTCAAATTCATCTGGAATAACAAAAAACCCAGGATAGTTAAAACTATTCTCAACAGTAAAAGAACTTCAGGGCGATTCAGTATCCCAGACCTCAAACTTTACTACAAAGCAATAGTGATAAAAACTGCATGGTATTGGTACAATGTCAGGCAAGTGGATCAGTGGAATAGGATTGAAGACCCAGAAATGAACCAACACACCTATGGTCACTTGATCTTCGACAAAGGAGCTGAAAGCATCCAGTGGAAAAAAGATAGTCTTTTCAACAAATGGTGATGGTTCAATTGGAGGTCAGCATGCAGAAGAATGCAAATCGATCCATTCTTATCTCCTTGTACTAAGCTCAACTCCAAATGGATCAATGACCTCCACATAAAACCTGACACACTGAAAATAGTAGATTTCAACACCTCACTCTCACCAATGGACAGATCAATGAAAGAGAAACTAAACAGAGACACAGTAAAACTAAAAAGTTATGAACCAAATGGATTTAACAGATATCTACAGAATATTTCATCCTAAAACAAAAGAATATACCTTCTTCTCAGCACCTCATGGTACCTTCTCAAAAACTGACCATATACTTGGACACAAAAGGAACCTCAACAGATAAAAGAACATAGAATTAATTCCATGCATTCTATTGGACTGCCATGGACTAAGGCTGGTCTTCAATAGCAACAAAAACAACAGAAAGCCCACATACACATGGAAGCTAAATACTAGCAACTTAACAGCTCATCAGAAAGCTCCAGAACAAAAAGAAGCAAATACACCAAAGAGGAGTAGACAGCAGGAAATAATCAAACTCAGGGCTGAAATGAACCGAGAGGAAATACAAAGAATCAACAAAACTAGGAGCTGGTTCTTTGAGAAAAATCAACACGATAGATAAACCCTTAGCCAGATAATCAGAGGACACAGAGACAGTATCCAAATTAACAAAATCAGGAATGAAATGGAGATATAACAACAAAATTGAAGAAATTAAAAAAATATCAGGTACTACTTCAAAAGTCTATAGTCAAGAAAACTGGAAAACCTGGATGAAATGGATGATTTTCTAGACAGATACCAGGCACCAAAGTTAAATCAGGATTAGAAAAACCATCTAAAACATCACCATAACCACAAAGGAAATAGGAGCAGTCATTAGAAGTCTCTCAACCAAGGAGTGGCCCTTGGGCCTGAGGGGGTTCGATGCCCCAGTGTAGGGGAATTCCAGGGTGGGAAAGTGGTAGTGGGTTCATTGGTGGAGGAGCACCAAATAGAGGCAAGAGGAGGGGGAATGTAATAGGGGATTTCTGGAAGGTAGACCTGGAAAGGGGATAACATTTGAAATGTAAATAATGAAAATATCCAATAAAGCTGTGGGGGCGGGGGGGGGGGAGAAGTCTCCCAACCAGGGCCAGATGGTTTTAGTGCAGAATTCTATCAGACCTTCAAAGAAGATCTAACACCAACTCCTCAAAATATTCCATAAAATAAAAAAGGAGGAAGATTCTTCTCATGAAGAATTCTTCTGATAAAGCCACAGTTAAACTGTTGCCTAACCTACAAAAAGACCCAATAAAGACAACTACAAACCAATTTTCCTTATGAACATCTATGCAAAAATACTCAATAAAATTCTCACAAACCAAATTCAAAAACACAGCAAAATGATCATCCACCATGATCAAGTAAGCTTCATGCCAGGAATGCAGGGATAGTTCAATATATGGTTCACCAATATAACCCACTACATAAACAAACTCAAAGAAAAGATGTTATGATCATCTCATTAGATGCTGAAAAACCTTTGATAAAATACAACACCCATTTATGTTAAAAAATGTTGGATAGATCTTTAATTCAACATGCTTACCTAAATATAATAAAAGCAATATATATCAAACCAATAGCCAACATCAAACTAAATGGAGAGAAACTCAAAGCAATCCATTAAAATCAGGAATAAGACAAGGCCTATTCAACATACTTCTTGAAGTTCTAGCCAGAGCAATTAGACACCAAAAGAGATCAAAAAGATACAAACTAGGAGGGAGGAAGTCAGGATATCACTATTTGCAGATGATATGCTACTATACAAAAGTGGCCCCAAAAATTCTACCACAGAGCTTCTACACCTGATAAACAACTTCTGCAAAGTGGCTGGATATCAAAGAGTAAGTAGCCTTCCTCTACTCAAATGATAAAAGGGCTGAGAAAGAAATTAGGGAAACAACACCCTTCAAAATAGTCACAAATAATAATAAGTTGGTGTTACTCTAACCAAGCAAGTGAAAGATCTGTGTGACAAGAACTTCAAATTTCTGAAAAATGAAATCAAATAAGACCTCGGAAGATGGAAAGATCTCCCATGCTCATGGATTTGCAGGATTAATATAGTAAAAATGGCTGTCTTACCAAAAGCAATCAACAGATTCAATGCAATCCCCATCAAAATTCCAACTCAATTCTTTATGGAGTTAGAAAGAGCAATTTTCAAATTCATTTGGAATTAAAAAAAAATACCAGGATATTCTCAACAATTCTCAACAAACTATTCTCAACAATAAAAGAATTTCTGGGGGAATCACCATCACTCACCTCTAACTGTACTACAGTGCAATAGTGATAAAAATTGCATGGTATTTGTACAGAATCAGGCAAGAAGATCAATGGAATAGAATTGAAGACCTAGAAATGAACCAACAAATCTATTGTCATTTGATCTTTGACAAAGAAGCTGAAGAACTAGATGGTTATCCAGTGGGGGAAAAAAGAGAGCATTTTCAACAAATGATGTTGGTTAAACTAGTGGTTAGCATATAGAAGATTGCAAATCTGTTGCAGGAAATATTAAAAAAAGTAGAACTGGCATGTTCTGGCACTTGTGCCTCTAACTCTCTGCCTCTGCAGCATGGGCGGCCACACACTGGCAAGCAATGGATGACCTGGTTTTAACTTCTGGAGATTCACTGGCCCTGAGCTCCCAAGACATCTCCACCCACCTTGCTAAGTTCCCAGTAGCAGGTCACTACCAAGCCAACCCAGTGCCTCAAATCCCCACAGCCTTTAAGGTGCACATCTGGCAACCCCCTTGCTGTTGTACCTTTCTCTCTTGAATCCAGATGAGCAACTGTGTGAAGGAAAAACACAACACAAACTTAGTTCAGAAACAATGGTAACTTATTATCTGGGCCCAACAACTAAAACCTAATCTTATAAGCCTTATTAAAATCTGCTACCTCTCTTGGCAGATCCTTGCAGTGATCGGCTCCTTTATTCATTAGGGTACTGGTTCAGAAGAATAGTACCAGGCCATCCACAACACAAATAGATCCATTCTTATCTCCTGGTACAAAGCTCAAGTCCAAGTGATCAAGGACCTCCACATAAAAGCAGACACACTGAATCCAATAGAAGAGAAAATGGAGAAGAGCCTAGAAAACTTGAGCACAGGGGAAATCTTCCTGAATAGAATGACAATAGCTTATGCCTTAAGAGCAACAATCGACCAATGAGGCCTCATAAAATTGAAAAGCTTCTGCAAAGCAAAGGATACTGTTAATAGGACAAAATGGCAACCCACAGATTGGGAAAATATCTTTACCAACAGTACATCCGATAAAAGGCTAATATCCAATATATACAAAGAACTCAAGAAGGTAAACTCCAGAGAACCAAATAAACCTATTAAAAAGTGGAGAGAGCTAAGTAGAGAATTCTCATCTGAGGAATCTTGAATGGTTAAGAAACACTTAAAAGAATTATTCAACATTCTTAGTCATCAGGGAAATGCAAATCAAAACCACCTTGAGATTCTACTTCATATCAGTCAGAATGGCAAAGATCAGAAATGCAGGTTACAGCAGGTGTTGGGGAAGATGTGGAAAAAGGAACACTCCTTAATTGCTGGTGAGACTACAAGCTAGTAAAAGCACTATGGAAATCAGTCTGGTGGTTCCTCAGAATATTGGACATAGTACTATCTGAGGACCTAGCTATACCACTCTTGGGCATATACCCAAAAGATGCTCCAACATGTAATAAGAACACATGCTTCACTATGTTCATAGCAGCCTTATTTATAATAGCCAGAAGCTGGAAAGGACCCAGATGTCCCTCAACAGAGGAATGGATACAGAAAATGTGGTACATTTACACAATGGAGAATTACTCAGCTATTAAAACAATGATTTCATGAAATTCGCAGGCAAATTGATGCATCTAGAAAATATCATCCTGAGTGAAGTAACCCAATCACAAACACACATGGTATACACTCACTGAGAAGTGGATATTAGCCCCAAAACACACAATGCCAACAATACAACCCACAGACCAGATGGAGCATAGAAGGAAGGAAGACCAGGGTATGGATGCTTCAGTCCTGCATTGAGGGGGGGGGGGTGTAAGCAGGACATTTGTGGTAGGCTAAGGGAGATTAGAATGGAGAGGAAGAAAAGAGAGGGAGGAAATAAGGGTGACAGTATCAGGAACTGGAGCAGATGTGAGAGAGGTCCAGAGTGTCAGGAAATCAAACAAAAATTTGTAGCAGGGGTGTGGGTTGGTTGAAGAATTGGGTATAGCCACTGAAGGGTCCCAGACACCAGAGAAATGTGAGCTTCCCAGAGCCCAATGGGGATGACTTTAGCTGAAATGTTCAGAGAAGGGGGAAATAGGTCCAGCTATTGTGACCACCTCCAGTAGATAGGCACAGCCCCTGGTCAAGGGATGAGGCTACCATCTCAAAGTTTTTAACCCAGAAATTTTCCTGTCCAAAGGAAGAACAGGGACAAAAAAATGGAACAGAGATTGAAGGAAGGGCCAACTGGGGACTGGCCCACCTGTGGATCCATCGTGTCTGCAGACAGCAAACCCAACAGTGTTGCCATAATTTAAAATAACAATAATTTGAACGAATAATGGAAAAGTAAAGGGGCAGAACCCTAATCATTCTCTTCACGATATTTATGCTCTCCCAACAATTTCTGAACAAAATAATTTTCAGAAAATTTTCTTCCTTTCTTAGGCATATTCATAATTCTGCCAAGAGTCTTTTTAAAACAATTCTCCAGAGCATTGTTTTTTTTATGATATTTACCATCTAACACTCTGTTCTTAAATTTCTATCAACTGATCCCTTTCTTCTTACCCCACATGCCTGGGCTTCAATCCTATCTAAGGAATTCAGAGTCCTGACATAGTTTTTGATTTATTTATGGAACCCTAAAAGTAATTAGAAGTAAAACAATAAATAACTTGAAAACAAATCGATTTACATGTAATTATAATCTAGTTCAACACTCTTTTGAATTTGACTCCCCATCTGCCCAATCTAGCTTAAGTGTTCTTAAGATACCCATTCCAATTCAACTGTTTTTGCATGTCCCTCTGGGATTTCTAATCTCTATCAACATGTTACCCACAGTTCATCCACAGTAAATCCTATGGTACTTAGAAAATCCTGTCTGTCCTTAGTGATTCATTGTGAGGCTTTTATCTGACAACATTCAAGCCAACAGCAGCACATTTGGGTATAAGACAAAGTCACTTGAGACCTAAGGAAGAAAACCAAACCAACTTAAATGGGCCTCAAGCTTAAATATTCCATCTTAATCTTCAGTGAAACAGCTCTTCTTCAGACCTCCAGTATACTGGGATCATTCCAGGATTGCTGACCAGGTCTATAACTCTACAGGTAGGACTCTAGGAAAAAGAAACAAAGGAAGGAGATGATAGGGTAAAAATGTCCTGTGACACAGACATGTAGGTAGAATAGATTCTCATTTACGTTCAATCAAATATCACAAAATATCTAAACCCATTGTAGGGTTTTTCAATTTTAGAGTAATCAGAGACTTATTTAAAGAAAACAAAACAAAATGAGAGAAACCTCCAAGTGTTTATTCTTGAATCGATTGCACCTTTCTATAATACTCACATATTATTGCCAATATTTTATGATAGCACAAAGAAAGCTTTTGTCACTTTGCTTAAAATACCAGCACTGTCCTAAAGAATCTATTTTGAGGCAAACATCGTCCATAGTATTCCTGATTGATGAACATGCATTCTCCACTGGAAACTTCAATGTGTACAAGTTTCTGGTTTTGTTATGCATTTTTTTTTGTTGTCAAGCAGCTATTTATAAGAGGATCCTGACTTGTAGCAGATTAGACTGCATTTTACTATTTTAACTCCCATTATTTGCCCAGATAGCTAATTATAGTGACTTGAAATACTTCTCTTTAAATAAATTATTAACCTAGAAACATTAGGATATGAAAGTATCAAGATTTTCAAATATTTACGCTTTGGGAATCATTTCACGACTTTTTATTAGCTTCATCATAGTTCTTTGTAACTAGCAAACTTATAATTCAATACTTCTATATCCTACTTCAAATTAATAATGCATGGAAAAACAAGAACAGTTTCAGTTTAGAACAAAAATATTCTTTTAGAAATGATGCCATGTATATACATGAAATATCTCTGCTCAGGGATTAATTTTACCTTATGTGGCTTATCTAATTTTTGACATGTAGAAGTTTAATTTAACACTTAATTTCAAATAGATCAAAGGAGAGTTACATGGGAGAGTTTAGAGGGAGGACAAAGAAGGTTAAAGTGATAAAATTAGAGTATAATATAAACCAGAAATTAAAAAGATATGATCAAGTCACATAGAGTAAGTTTTAGGTTGAGATTCCAAACACCTTCATACTTTTATTATGCCAGGTTACCTCCTAGAAGACATGTCTATTATTAAGCACCAGTATTCCATTGACAAAATGCAATTTTAATATAAAATATTGATGTCTGAATCAGTCAACTTACTTTGTAAAAATGCTATAGTAGAATTTGAGTACTAAGCCAATTATCACAACATATTGGACTTTTACATATTTATAATGATTTAACTATACAAAAACATCTATTTATGTGTATATACTAAGTGTAAATATATGTGTATGTTTTAATTGCCATTATAAATCTGAGGATATGTGTATGCCAGAGACTTAACAATAACTGGGTGAGGGGCGAGTGTGAAGCCCATCCAAGGTGTCTGTATTCCCAGCACTCAGCAGATTGAGGCAGAAGGGTCATGAGTCAGAGAAAGACCAGATTGTCTAGTGAGTCTGAGATCAAACTGGGCTACAAAGAAAGACCTTGTTTCAAAATAAAATGCCAAAGGAAAACATCATTAACAGGAATAAAACCCAAGTCTTACAAATAATTTAGAAACATGTTAAATATGTCATGAGGTGGATGTAAAAATAAAACACTAGTAATCCAAGAAAATCATCAATTACAGTGAGGAATTTTGTCCTAATATTATCATATTTCTAGGAAAGAAATATCATATCATATGATATTTCTTTGAAATACATGCTTTGATTTATTATTTTACTCTCTTATTAATATTTCTCCTTTTTGGGTTATTTATTAAAATTATACAGTTGAAATGTTAAATAAAATTATAAAGTCTCTGCCTTAAAAGCACAGTGTAATTATATTTGTGCAATGTTAAAAACTTACCACTATGTCTTTATATTAATATTTACTATGCATATATAACTTCCATATTCGCATATTAACATACATTCATGATTTTTATTTAGTGACAGAAATTTTTTTATTTTTATAAAAGTAATTATGTAGTTCAAAATATTTACTAACTCTAATAAAGTGCTATTTTGTTAAAAATATATATACTTATGTTAACCCCCAAATACTATTCCCCACAGAAACAGAACCAAACATTTCCACAGAAAATTCATAACTCTTCTTGACCCTTACCCATTCCCTGGTTGTGTTTGACTGAATAGTCTGGAAATGCTGAGTTATTACCTGTTGAGGCATTTTGAGATTTCAGTTTTGTCATCCCACATATTCATTTTTCTACAAAAGTGATCACCTTGCTTTCTACATAATTTCCCCACATAGTTCCTGGACCTTTTATCAGAATGAACTACTCATAATAAACTCTGGCAAGAATACTAAATCCTCCAAACAAGACTAATAAATAATTATATTCAACTTCCGTGATTAGGATAAACACTTAAATGATTGGCCTACGATATCCTACCATCCTAGGTGATCATATTAGAAAGTGGCAAGATTTGAGTATTATATAATCAGAGCAACAGGAAAGACTAAATCTTGGAATTAGTACATGTTTAATGAGAACTTATTTTTGAGATGGCTTCTTCCTCTTAGCAAGTTGTCCAGAATTTTCTGCATTCCCACTCCAAGTAGCTCAAGTGTTGACTTGATCATCAATTTACTAATCATTACCATTATAAACTTGTCCTTGTCTCTCTAGGAACCAGACCTTGAAGAGCTCCTGTGACCATGCCCTCATGTAATAACTCCATTCCTCAGCCACTGGTATTCATCCTTGCTGGAATCCCAGGCCTCGAATCCTCCCATGGCTGGTTCTCTATATCCTTTTTCTTGATATTTGTAATAACCATCATAGGAAATGTCACCATTTTAAATATCATTTGGATAGAGAAGACTCTCCATGAACCGATGTTTCTCCTCTTGGCTACACTATCAGTTGTGGACTTGTGCCTGGTTACAGTCACTGTTCCGCGGATGCTAGGAATTTTCTGGCTGAACGCTAAAGAAATCAGCCTTGAAGCCTGCCTCACACAGATGTATTTCATCCCTTCCTTTTATGTCATGGAATCCGGGATCCTCTTGGCCATGGCTTTTGATAGATTTGCAGCTATTTGGTACCCTTTGAAGTACACAACCATTCTTGACAGCAACATGCTTGTGAAGATGGCACTGGCTATACTGGCAAGGGCCGTGGCAGTGGTCACCCCTGCACCAATCCTAACTAAAAGCCTGGAAAGATTCCAAACCCAGGTCATTAGTTATTCCTACTGTGCCTACATGGCAGTAGTGATGATTGCTTGTGGGGACATCTCCAACCACATTGTCTATGGCCTCATGGTTATTGTAGCATCTGTGGGGATTGATCTGCTTCTTGTCATTCTATCATATACGCTGATCCTTTGTGCTGTGTTTCGGATTCCGTCTTGGCAAGCCCGGAGCAAAGCTCTCAGCACATGTGGTTCTCATCTTTGTGTCATTGGTCTGTTTTATTCTCCAGTTGTCTTTTCGGTCTTATCCCAGATTTTAGGGTACCATATGGCTCCCTACTTACAGATTATAATTGACAATTTGTATTTCCTTGTGCCTCCTATGGTCAACCCTTTAATATATGCAGCCCGAACCAAACAGATACGGGAGCGGGTATTGAGGGTACTGAACTGTCGGAGGAAATGAGCTTATACCTGTGATGAAAAGAAGATATTGAGGCATGTGGTTGCCTATATATAGCCAGAAGTTCAAATAATTTCTGCCAGTTCAGGATTTTCTTGAGGAGGAAGAAAATACTAATTCAAAAAAAAAGAACTCTGTCAGGTTAGAAGTATAATTCACATGTATTCGTTCAGTCTTGATGAATGAAACTTTAGTAATTCCTAAATGCTTGCTTATATGTAATGAAATAGGTACACTTTAATTGAAATTTTGTTGCTCCTATGATCAAATGATATCACATGAACTGAAAATATTTTCCAAATGGTATAAGTTCATAAGAAGTGTATGTCATCAACATGGTGGTGCTTTAATTTTATCTTTTCACGATTGTGTTTCTCTCTTTCATCAACACTTAACCATAAATAATAGAAAATTATTCTAATTAAAAATAGATATATAAACATATCTATGAAGATATTAGTAACTAATGAGCTTTATCCCCCTGCTTAAATATCTTCATATTGTAAATAAAATGATCATATGGGGTATGTAGTAAATTACCTTTAGAGATTCTATGTCCCCACTGTTGGGCATTTTGCCTAATGTCATCTCCATTGGGTCCTTGGAGCCTCCCTCATGCATGGAGTCTGGGATTTTCTAGTGGTTACTCTTTCTCCTACCCTGTTCTCCACTTCTCTCTGCTGCAAAATTGTTTTCATTCTCCTGACCCTCTAGACTTCTCTTCTGTCTCCCCAGTACCTGATCCTGCCCACCCTGATTGCTTCTCTCTCCCCACTCCCCCCCAGATACCTCCCTCAATCTACCTCCCATGAGTATTTTGTTCCCACTTCTAACTGGTACTGAAGCATCCACACTTGGACCTTCCATCCTGTTAAGCTTCATATGGTCTGTGAGTTGTATCATGGGTATTCTGAACTTTTTGGCTAATATCCACTTATCAGTGAATAAATATCACTCATGATGATATTTACTAGTTCTATGCATTTGCCTGCAAAATTCATAATATCCTTGTTTTTAATAGATGAGTTATTACAATACACTCCAATTGTGCAAATGTACCACATTGTCTGTATCCATTCTTCCATGGAGGGACATCTGCATTGTTTAAAGCTTCTGGCTATTATAAATAAGGATGCTATGAACATAGTGGATCATATGACCTTGTGATACAGTGGAATATCCTTTGGGTATATGCCCAGGAGTCATATAACTGGGTTTTCAGGTAGAACTATTTCCAACTTACTGAGGAACCATCAAATTCCTCAGTAATCCAGATCAATCCAGTTTGATTTCCAAAATGTCTGCACCAGTTTTCAATTCTATCAGAAATGGAGAAGTGTTCCTCTTTTTCCAAATCCTTGCCAGCATTTGCTGTTGCCTGAATTTCTTATCTTAGACATTCTGATTGATGTAAAATGGAATCTCAGGGACATTTTGATTTGCATTTCCCTTATGAATAAGGATGCTTAAACATTTCTTTAGGTGCCTCTTGGCCATTCAAGATTCCTCAGTTGTGACTTCTCTGTTTAGCTCTGTACCTAATTTTTTTATTGAATATTTTCTTTATTTACATTTTAAATATTGTCTCATTTTCTGGTCTCCCCTCCTAGAAACCCCCTATCCCATCCCCCTTCCCCCTGCTTCTATGATGGAGTTCCTCCACCCACCCATTCCCACTTCTCCACCCTCAATTCCCCTACACTGAGGCATCTATTGAGCCTTCATAGGACCAAGGCTTTCTCTTCCCATTGATGCCTGACAGGGACATCCTCTGCTTCATATGCAGCTGGGGCCATATGTAGTCCCAGGTTGGTGGCTTAGTCCCTGGAAGCTATGGAGGGGTCTGGTTGGTTGATATTGTTGTTCTTCCTGTGGAGTTGTACCTGATTTTTTAATTGGGTTATTTGGTTTTCTGGTGTCTTCTTGTATTCTTTGTATATTTTGGATATTAGCCCTCTATGGGATGTAGTGTTAGTAAAGATGTTTTCCCAATCTGTGGGTTGCTTTTTTGTCCTATTGACAGTGAGTGTCCTTTGCCTTACATAATCTTTTCAGTTTCATGAGGTCCCATTTGTAAAACTGTTGATCTTAGAGCCTGAGACATTTGTGTTCTGTTCAGGACATTTTCCTCTATACCACCTCCAGTAGATAGACATGGCTCCTAGTTGATGGATGGGGCTATCTACCCATCTCAAAATTATTAACCCAGAATTGTTCCTGCCTAACATAAATGCAGGAACAAAAAATGGAATAGAGACTGTAGGAAAGGCTATCCAGAGAGTGCCCCACCTTGCAATCTATCCTAGGCACAGACACCAATCCCTGACACTATTGCTAATGCCAAGATGTAATTGCAGACAGGAGCATGGCATGACTGTCCTCTGGGAGGCTCTGCCAGCACCTGACTGAGAAAAATGCAGATACTTACAGCCAACCATTGGACTGAGTCCAGGGGCCCCAACTGAAGAGTGAGGGAAAGAATTGAAAGAGCTAAAAGGGATTGCATGGGCTGGTACATGACCACCCTCCCCACATATGTAACAGAGGACTTTCTTGTTTAGCTACTGATTTGTTTAAGTTAATTTTATATCCTGCCACTTTGCTGAAGTTCTTTATCATCTGAGTTTTCTGTAGAGACTAAAGTGAAGAAGAGACTAAAGAAAATGTGGTTCAATGATGGGCCCAACTTAGTATCCATCTCATGGGAGGGCACCAAGGCCTAACACTATTACTGATACTATGATATGCTTATAGACAGGAGCATGACATGGCTGTATCATAGGAGGTCCTACCAGCAGTTGACTGAGACAGAAGCAGATACACCCAACCATAGAAGTTGGGAACCTCTATGGTTGAATTAGGCAAGGACTGAAGAAGCTGAATGCAAGAGCAACTCCATAGGAAGACCAGCAATCTCAACTTACCCAGACCCCAGGGAGTTCCCAGAGACTGAGCCACAAACCAGGAGCATGCAAGGGCCTGTCTGAGGCCCCTGACACAAATATAGCAGAAGTCTGCTTGCTTGGGTCTTAGTGGGAGATTTATTTAATCCACAAGAAACTTGAGGCCCCAGGGAAGGGGGAGGGGAGGAGGTGAAAGAGCAACCACTCAGAGGCAAGAGGGAGGAGGAATGGGATGAGGAATTTGGGGAGAGGGGATGAGAGGGGGTGTAATGATTAGAATGTAAAACCTTGAATAAATAAACTTGAGACACACACACACACACACACAGAGAGAGAGAGAGAGAGACAGAGAGAGACAGAGAGAGAGAGAGAGAGAGAGAAAGAGAGAGAGAGAGAGAGAGAGAGAGAGAGAGAGAGAGAGAGAGAGAGACTAGTACCACCAGAGCAGGTCTCCAACAGAATTCCCCATACATGGACAGTGCTCCTTCCAGAAGCCTAGAGAAATTAAACAATAATTGCAATGTCAACAATAGGATACCTCAAGATGATGGTCAGATAGGACCCTGAAGCTCCCAAATTAATGCACGTTGCTCACTAAAACATGATAAGACTCTTTATGAAGGCATCATGCATTTTGGTCATAGGACATAGAAAAAAGTAAAACAAGAATTGAGTTGGAAGTTTTCTTTCTAGCTCCAACTAAGTGCCATAGTTGCAGAAGGGATGCTTGATCGTGGTGTCATTTTGTTCAGTGGTGTAGCCACTAGTAAGCAGTCCATGTTCAGTAACATCCCAAACCTGCTCAGGTAAGAAACTTTGTATGCTCAGTGAGTCACACCAAAAGAAGACATGAAAGTTAGAGGACTGAATGAGAAGAGAAATCAAGTTTCAAATGCCATAGGAATTCCACAGGAAGACCAACAGAGTCACCTAACCTGGGACCTCGGGGCTCTCAGAGTCTGAATCACCATATGAGTGGACCTCCTGCTCACATGTGGCAGATGTGGCAGATGTGCAGCTTTGTCTTCATGCGGGTCCTGAATGACTGGAGTGAGGCTATCCCAACAGCTATTACTAGCATGTGGGATATGTTCTTCTAGCTGGGCTGCCTCCTCTGACCGCAGAGGGAGAGGAAGCACCTAACTTCATGGAGACTTGAAACACTAGGTTTGGGGAAATACTGAGGGATGTCCCCACCCACTCAGAGGAGAAAAAAAGAGGAAAGGAGGAAAGGATTGTGGGAGGGGGTGACCAGGAGGTGGGCAGTGAGCAGGATGTAAATAAGGTAAAAAGTAAATTAAAAATAGAAGTGTATGAAACTGTCAAAAATGGAAGCATAATTAAAAGAAAAAATGCCTTTAAAGAGATACTTTTTTCTTACTTCATACTTTCCCCTCCATATACCTGGTTTCACATATTTGAATAAATTTAGTAATCCAAAACTGTACCTCTTAATTACTAAGATATTAATATTAAAGATGATGCATTTCATTACAACACTGTCTCTATAGGAAACTAAAACTGTTCCTTATGTCCAGAAAACAAAGTACAATAAAAGTAAACACTCTAATAAAATACAAGCTTCCACTGAACAAGGTAGCTTGCAAACTATTTATTGAGAACTGAAGGAGCTGAAGGTATTTGTAACCACATAGGAAGAACAATATCAGCCAACCAGACCACTGCTTCCCCATACACACACCAGAGCTCCCAGAGACTAAACCACCAAAGAGCACACATGGAGGGACCCATGGCTCCAGCTGCATATGTAGCAGAGGATGGCCTTGTCGGGCATCAATGAGAGGAGAAGCCCTTGATCCTGTGAAGGTTCAATGCCCAGCATAGGGGAATGCCAGGTCAGTAAAGCAAGAGTGGGTTGGTGGGTGGGGAAGCACCCTCATAGAAGCAGTGTGGAGGAGGGGTGTGATAGGGGGTTGCAGAGGGGAAACGGGGAAGGGGGATAACATGTGAACTGTAAATAAATAAAATAACCAATAAAAATTAAAAAAGAAAGAAAAGTGGCATTTGCATTGCTTGTTAAATGTCTATGGCTTTAGATTTCTTCCTACAAATTCTTAGATGTGTCAGTGCACAAGCATGTGACGCACCCATCAGTTTTCTGTACCCTATTGTCTTCTATGTGACATGAGGGGACTTAGGAGAATAAGATTTATTCTGCGTATATAGTTTGTTGCTCCCATTTCAAGTATTTTAGGTACCCAAATGAAGACTGCTCATATGCCCTCAGGCTCCAGTGGTTGTCTGAAGAGACACGTATTCACAGCAATGGAGTTAGAATACTCCATTTATGAGATGCTTGCTGGTTTGGGAAGTACCCTTACTAGTGAATACAAGGTACAGGGAGTGTTACACTGCACCTTAAGGTGTTACTATCCACAAAGAGGGGATATAGGGATCACTGGATGATGTTTCACAAGTCTACCCCGCCCCCCGCCCCCGTGGGAGCACATTTTCTCATACTCTTTCAGAATGCCCTCAACAGAAGAAAGCTTTGAAAATCCATGCTTTCTCACGTATCTTAAGAGACTGAAAATATATAGAATGACACTAAAATTTTTACTATGGTATTCTTTAATAGCATATCTTTATGTCAGTGATCTATTTTTGGTTGAAAGCGTTTTCAGGTAATTTTTATCTTTCTTTTCTTTTGTAAATTTAGTATGTCATCAATTTAATCCTCAAAGGGGAAAGAAATCAGTAGGGCAAATGTAGAGATTGGTGAGTTAATATCTTTAGAGCTCATGTAGCACTAGCCAAGATGGGGCGCATGCTCTTGATGCATAGAGGCCCTGGAGAGTGAGGACTGACAAGAGGCCAGGGACACAGCGGTAAATGCAAATGTCTTGGTTCTCTTTACTTGTTTGTAAGAGCTTTTGCTTTAAAAAGATAAGAATAGAAAATACAGCAGTCTATGTAACATGATATTTGCTCCGTTTAACAGTAGAGATCTCAAACTCTTCACATTGTCTCCTAACTAACTTTTGGTGAAAAGTTTACTGTGAGTTTTAAAATGACCCAGACAATGGCCACTGACAACAGCACTGGTCTTCAGGAATTTGAAATGGCTCAGTTGATAAAGCCACTTGCATTTGTGTAATGTGTATTTTATGTAAATACATATTTATAGACAATAAATAGTTTGCATTTGTGTAAAACCATGTATCAGATGGTAGCTATATTAGCAAATGATATCATGCAACAGGATGGTTTGTATATTTTGATACTATTGAGTACAGGGGTGCAGCTGCTTTTCCAGCTTTAGTAAAGTTTCTTTTATGAATGTGGGTACCCTTGCATTTGGAGTGTAGATGTTCAATAGCTGCTTATCATGACCAGAATTCTCAAGGAATTCAAAGTCATATACATCAGCATGGCCTCATGAGTTTTAATGACATTCATTTTAAAATTAATGAATTAATATTATGATAAAAAAAACTTTATCCTCTGAAGTAAAGTTTGACATTCAAATCTCACATTTAACATTATGTCCTCCATGAAATCTTATATGATTCCTTTAAAAATCTAGATTAGTTGTTTCTCCATGTGTAGCCAGATTATATTGCCTTAACCTCATACATTATATTTTCTCAATATTTTTATCTCCCTGTAGAATCATAGAACATATACATAGGTGTCACTGTTTACCATCAGGAAAAAACCCTACATTTTGCATTACAGAAAGTACAACAGATGTCTGGGTTGAGAGAAAGAAAAATAGATATAAGAATGCAAGAAAGAAAGAAAGAAAATGTAGAATAAAAACTTAGGCGATGGTTCATAGGAATACATGAAATACATCTGCATCTTCCACCTGTGTTTATCCCGCTCAGACTGGTTTTGTCTTTAGAATATAGACTGACTTTTCATGAATAAATTAATGAAAATAGTCCTGTATAGTACATGCAATTTTAACAGGCAACTCTATAGTTTCGCTTTGACCCAGTATTTTAAGGTTCTTTACTGAGTATTAGACTTCAGAACGAAAATTTGCACAACACATTTGCGGATTTCTTTTGTCTTCACACCATAGACAATGGGGTTAAGGGCGGGAGGCAGAAGCAGATAGATGGTAGACAATAAGATGTGGACATACGGTGATACATGACCAAAACGGTGGCTGAAAAAGGAAAAAAAAGCAAGGATATAAAACTCCAGGAAGACAACAATATGAGCCGAACAAGTGTTGAATGCTTTGCTTCGTGCCTCTTTCTGGGGAAGACGAAAAACAGTTTGGAAGATCAAAATGTAGGAGATGAAAACAAATATCATGTCAAAACCTAGAATTGCAAAAGCCACGAAGAGGCCGTATGATTTATTAATGCGGACATCTTCTGCTGCCAGCTTGACTACAGCCATGTGCTCACAGTAAGAATGAACGATCACGACAGAGTGGAACCATTGCAGTCGCTTGAGGAGAACAGGTAAAATCCCAACGAGTACAGCTGCCCGAGCTGCAACCACCAGAATGACTCGAAGTAAAAACAAAGGTGTAAGGATGGACGTGTGCCTCAGAGGATCGCAGATGGCGACATAGCGGTCAAAGGCCATGGCGAGCAGAATGCCGGATTCCATTCCTTGCAAGGCATGGATGAAGAAGAGCTGGGTGAGGCAAGCATCAAAAGCCATGGAACGCGAACCAAACCAGAAGATGGCCAACATCTTAGGAGCAATGGCTAGGCAGAGACCAAGGTCAGTAGCTGCCAGTACTGCCAAGAAAATGTACATGGGTTGGTGTAGACTGCGTTCTGTGGGGATAACGATTAGCAGGAAGAGGTTGCCCAGCAAAGCCACGAGACATACAACAAAGAAGGGAAATCCAATCCAAAACTGCACATGCTCCAGTCCAGGGATGCCAATCAGAATCACTGTCCCTGGGTTCAGATATGACAAGTTGGTGTAGCCCATGAAGCTGATGAATCCGCTACTCACCGCTGAGACTGACAACGAATCAGAGAAAACTGATGAACGTGAAGGAGGAGAGCACTCACATTTCCTCTTGGAATCTTATCCATATGGATGAAGTGGCTTTAAATCTTTGAGCATCAACTAAGTTTTATAAGGTATTATTTGATACTCTTGTAAATCCAGTGTTCCTTTTAGGTAATGAAGATGATATTATCATCTTCTAGAGGTCGTGTAAGTGAAGATGTATGGCCTAAATTCATGTGACTCTTTTCATATCCATAAACTTTAAACTCTGCATAACTTCCAGATTATGTTAATCTTCACTGTGATAAAGATCATCCATCTTGTAGCCAGATGATGATGATGATGATGATGATGATGATGATGTAAGTACTCACAAATCTCAGAAAACAGTGGAGTTTAAAACACAGAGAAGTCAAAGAAGCAAAAATGAACCATAAGCTAAGAAACAGTCTCAACCCTGGAATCTAGCCTCTAGTTAAATGTCTTTAAACATACTTACTGTACTAATGTACTCCATATGTGGCAAAGCAGCAGGACTCTCAGGCTTATTAGTGGAGTTCAATGCAATTTATTTAATTTTACTTATTTTATTGTTCTCAGTTGGCAGGCAAAATCATTTCTGACCCTTTTGCACTTTTCCAGCACAAGGATGGCTTCAATTTCTGTTTTTTTAAAAAAAATTGTTAATTCTCACTCTCTTTGGCAAAGAATTAAAAACTTAAACCATGCAAATCTACTCCTTTGTCTTTTAGTTTTTTTCACTAGCAACTCTACAAACATAAAGTTATATATGATTTTCATTCTACTTTCTCTAATATTAATCATACATAACTATAATCACTGAACATGGAGGATAATATTGGGTGGAATTTTAAAAACACTTTATTTTAAATAAGTAAGAGGATGCCCTGTTAAAGTTATATTAAAAGAATATGTAGGTTATAGTATGTAGCACATTAATATATCTGAAGATATGAACTGAGTTTATTCAATGTCACCTAGTATAAATATTTCAGCAGTTGACAAAAAGTAGAAATCATTTTTGTCTACTGACAGAAACCATTTGAATATGACCAAGTAAATAGAGATCTTGATTAAATATTGGAAAATTTTTTATCACAAGTTGCCTACTTACAATGAGTGTGGCAGTAGAAGTAGAAATTTTCTTAAAAGTAATTATACACAAAAATGTAACTGTTTTATAAATGGGACACACGTTGTGGCAAATTATCAAGGAGCTTCACAAAGGAATTCCATGTGAGATAATTATTTAAATGCATATTGATGGTCTATGGACACAAGACAAAATTAGTTTTGGTCTCACCATGATACATAGTAACTCAGGGACCATATTTAATAGATAGTAATGCAAAGACCAGATCTCATAGCTAAAAATACAGAAATCACATTTGGTTTCTTCTATTTAGTATGAACATACAAATATATAATATTCTTTATATAGGTATTCATGATTTTCTTTTGTGTATCAGTAAAAAGGCCTTTGTTTTAAGCAAGTACATTTCCCAGTTCATCTGAACTTCAGGGATGAGATGTGATCTGTAACTGCTCTGAAAGAAGGATTAAGATAATGAGCTAAGAAAAGTGGTTCTCTCTTCCTATACTTTCAGGTATTCTGCTCAAAGTATATACTGTTTGTACATGCACACACACACACACACACACACAGAGAGAGAGAGAGAGAGAGAGAGAGAGAGAGAGAGAGAGAGAGAGACAGAGACAGAGACAGAGAGAGAGAGAGAGACAGAGAGAGAGAAACTACACATACAGATATCTAAAGCACAGGCTATCTCTTTGCATTTTAAATTTTAGTATGCTAATTTTAGGCAAAATTTGATTGAAATGATACTTTAATAATCTTATTCTCACCTTGTTCTTGCAACTAGTTAATGTCTTCCTCACATGCAACTAAAACAATGATACAAAAACCTCCATCTAGTTCTTCCTTCCCTAAAAGAGTTTCTATCTTTAGAAGTCTGATCCACATTACATACTATTAAGAAAAAAAATCCTGTGTCCAAGAAAAAAAGACTGGCCCATGCTAGAGGAATATCCATTCTTAAAACACTTGAGATCATCTGATACTCATTTGTTTATTTGGTTATTTTTTTCTTTTAAAAATTGCTGCAAATAGAAATGTTTAGCCATGATGGTCTTAATACATGGAGAAGAAACTCACACAGACAGAAAAGCAGCCAGCTTATAGATCTTTCCTGATGCTGTTTAGATTTGAGAAGGAATTAACAGTTTACCACCTTGCATCATCTGCTTCCATCCTCTTTTCTTGGATTTTCTAAGAACTGAGCTGATCCCAGGTCGATGTTTTGACCTGTTCCCTGGAGGAAGGCCAGTACATTTCTGATATTCATCTCTAGTTAGTAGAGGAAAGATTCTCATTACTTTATGTTGCACATCCTGAATATAATAATCTACCTCATGAAAAAAATGTTTCTAAATTACAAGAGCTTTTTAATAAGAAGCTGTATGTCAGGACTAAAATCTAATAGACCTGAAACAATTCTGATCCTGGAACAAAATGAACAGGAGACATAAGGAACATGTAGAATAGGAAAATAAAAGATTCATTATTGTTTTAGCCCACCCTGTGAACTATGGTTAATTTTATAGCAAAATGAAAGAAAATATTTCTTATCATAGAAAATATAATGTCAGTAGAGCAGTCAGTCATGTACACCTGACAACTACTATATTACTAAATTTATTTGAAAATGTTATAGTACTTTGAAGTTTCATGAACAAAGGAGATTTTAAAAACATTTTATTTTTTTTCTTTTTACATCCTTGCATATTTATTTTATTATAGCAATTTTAAAACACACATAGTGAAAATGATGGATGTCAAATGCCTTTTAATTGGCCCAGCATTAGGGAGAGTTGGTGGGATTATTCTCCACCAATATTGAAGTCAGCCAAATATTTTGCCATGGAATCTGCCTTGAATTGTTTAAATGTTTGTAAATTCATTACATAACTTTTCAGTGTGCTGATTTCACTTTTTCGGAAACTATTTTGAGATTGATATAATTTTTTAGTAAATAGTTTGATAGAATTGTCACAGAAAGATGGTAAGTTGGGCTATTTGAAAGGCTTCTTTTGTCTTTTTATTCTTCTCTCATATAATGTATCCTGACCACAGCTTTCCCTTCCTCCCCTCCTCTCAGTCCCACTCTGCCTCTCACTCCCCCAAATCCACTGCTCCTCCATTTCCCATTGGAAAATCCCCCCTACTATCATTCCTCCCTTTCTTACAGGGTTTTCCCTGAGATCTTCCAGATCTCTACATCTGTTCCCATCAGCTGCAGGAGAAAGCCTCTGATGAAGACTGGGCTAGGCACCAGCCTATGAGTATATCAGAATAGCATTAGGAATCATTTCATGGTTTGTTTGCATGTTTGTCTGTCTGTCATGTTTAGTTCTACAACAGGTCTTGGGCTATCCAATTTTCAGTTCCTGGCTAGCCACACAGTGTCACTCATGGGATCACTTTAGTGTCTTTGATCTCGAGTTGCACCACACATTGGTTGACCACTCCAACAAGCTCTGAGCCACCATTGCCCCAGCACATCTTGTAGACAGGACAGGTTGTGGGTAGAAGGTTTTGTGTCTGGGTTCGTGTCAGTCCCATAACTGGGAGCCTTGATGGTTAGCAAAGATGGCCAGTGTAGGTTCTTTATCCTCCATTACTAGCAGTCCTCACTAGGGTTATCCTTATAGTTTCCAGAAAGTTTCCAATGCACTAGCTGTGCACATAGCCCCATAAATATACCCTACTTCCATATTCTAGTAGTCTCTCCTAGGGTTCTCTCCATCCCTTCCTGTCCCCCACCCCAACGTGGTCTCTCCTGTTCTCATCTCTACCCTCCCCCAGTCCACCCACAAATCCATTATAGTTCCGCTTTCCAGGGAGATCCACATGTCCCCCTTAGAGGACTTCTTGTTACTTTGCTTCTCTCTGAGTATCTTGACTATAGCGTGATTATCTTTAATGGTTAATATCCACTTATAAGTGGATGCATATCATGTTTCTCTTTCTGAGTCTGGGATGCCTTGCTCAGGATGACTTTTTTCTAGTTCCATTCATTTGCCGTAAATTCCATGATATCATTTTTTTCCTAACAACCAAGTAATTCTCCATTGTGTAAATATACCACATTTTATTTATTTTTTTCTTTGGTTGAGGGACATGTAGGCTGTTTCCAGTTTGGCTATTATTAATAAAGCTATTAACATAGTTGAGCAAATATCTTAGTGGTAGAATGTATAGCATCTTGAGTATATGTCCAAGAATGGTAGAATTGGTCTTGAAGTAGATAGATTTCAGTTTCCTGAGAAATTGCCACATAGATTTCCATAGTGTTTGAACAAGTTTGCACTCCTACAAGTAATAGAAATGTATTTCCCCTCAGCAGCATGAATGGTTACTTAGGTTTTTTGTTTGGTTGGTTGGGTTTTTTTTTTTGTTGTTGTTTTTTGTTTTTTGTTTTTTGTTTTTAAACTTGGTCATTCTGACAGGTGTAAATGGAATATCAAAGTAGTTTTGACTTACTTGCCCCGATGATTAAGAATGTTGAACAGTTGTTTAACTGTTCTAAGCCATTTGACATTCCTGTTCGAAAATATCTTTCCTACATTTATGTCTTTTTATTTTATTTGTGATGTACTGAGGTTTGCAAAGGCAATGGGTTTGTAACTAAATACTATAACTTGGTGGTCTCATCTGGAGTAAATAGGTGATAACAATGACTCTCCTTCCAGAACCTGTAAATAGACAACAGTTCAGCAGAAAGGGATAGTAGCTTATGTTTTCCTCTACCACTGATGACAGACTTGTGTCAGTCTAATGTGGATCAGCACAACTGCTTTGAGTTAATAACTGAAATGGCTATCCCATTCCCAAAGATGACATTTTGCAGTCCTCTTCCTAACTTCTTTCTCTTATGCATTTGAACTCCCTCTTCCTTGATATTTTATCTCCTATGTCTTACAGAGGTAACATTAGTGGTTTCTTCAGGAACAAGCCCTCAAGCTTCACTTATTCTGGGCTGTGAGCACCCATGTGTCTCTGCGTTAACTATCTATCATTACAAAAAGAAGCTTCTCTGATTGAGACTTAAAGTAGCAAATGTGTGTGTGTGTGTGTGTGTGTGTGTGTGTGTGTGTGTGTGTGTTTAGCACTTAGATGTCAGTTTGATACTGAGCAGATTGGTAATGATGTCAAAAATTAAGATATTCATTGAATTAACAGTACTAGGCATATATTCTGATTTGTAGAATACGACTAGAATCCACATAGAAAACTGTATTAAAATTGATATCCTCCAGAAAGTATATTAAGTTCATTTATATTATTGATTGTGTTGCCACATATTTATTCAAAATATGTCATTTAGTCATGTAATAATATATGTAGAATACAGTTTATAACTTCATTTCTTCATGTCAGTAGCTGGAGAGATGTCTTTGTTTTTCTGTATTTTTATCTATTGAATTTTATCATTTGATTTTCAAGTTATATACATTTAATTATCTACTTTCTTTTCTTTTATGTATATGAGTATCTTTTCCTAGTATAAGCATTTTCAATAAATGAATCCACCCTGCCCATAGGCACAAGAAAAAATTGTCAGAATCCCTGAACCTAAATATACACATGATTGTGAACCATGGGATTCATGATAGAAACCAAACTCAGAACTCGTGCAAGAGTAATAAGTGCTCATAACCTCTGAGCCATTTCCCAGTCCCTTAAGTTATAAACATTTCATTTATATACACACACTCACATACACAGAGATATATAACAAAACAATCTAATAAATAATAGACATGTTAGATACAAAACCACATATTAGAAAGGTGATACTGGGAAAAGCACAAATGTTAGTACTTTCTGACGACAAGGAATTAGAAATATATAAAAAAATTATTTAGAGTAAAAGAAATTTCAAAAAGTCATTGTTAGTATAACAATCACAGTGAGAATTGATCCTATTAAATTTTCATTTCCCTTAATTTATAAGTATATTACAAAATACAAAATAAGAATAATACAACATAATAAGTAAAATGAAGCAATATATGAAATCAATGTATTAAAATGTGTTTGAATAATCAGTAAATAACTAATCCTTTTACTTTAAATCAAAAACAGCGTGTACTGAAAATTAAAACTAAGTAAAGCAGGAAAACATGACAAATAAATGATAGATGGAGACATATCAGTCTTAATTTCTTCAAAGACTTTGTACACTTTTCTGCAAGAGAGTAACTGTCTGGCAGATCCCTACTGACATCCACGATTCAGAAGGAAAATCTGTACCACACGCCTTCGAATGACCATGTTTTTCACTCCATAGACAATAGGGTTGAGAGCAGGGGGCAAGAGGAGGTAGATGGTGGACAGAAGAATGTGGGTGGAGGGAACAACATGGCCAAGACGGTGGCTGAAAAAGGAGAAGAAGGCAAGAATATAAAACTCTAGAAAAACAAAAATATGAGCTGTGCAGGTGTTGAAGGCTTTGAGCCTTGCCTCCTTCTGTTGAAGGCGGAAAACAGCCTGGAAAATCAGGGCATAAGATATGAGGATAAAAACCATGTCAAATCCCAGAATGCTAAACCCCACAAAGAGACCACATATCTTATTGACCTTCACATCATCTGCTGCCAGCTTCACCACAGCCATGTGTTCACAGTAAGAGTGGGCAATTTGAATGGTCCAAAAATGGTGCAGTCTTTTTATTAGAAGAGGTAACAGGCCAACTAGCACTACTGCTCGAATTACCACCACCACTATCATCCGACCTAGGATTGAAGGTGTAAGGATAGATGTGTGCCTCAGAGGATCACAGATGGCAATGTAGCGATCAAAAGCCATTGCCAATAGAATACCAGACTCCATGCCCTGCAGGGTATGGATGAAGAACAGCTGGGCTAGGCAGGCATCAAAGGCCATTGAATAAGCCCTGAACCAAAATATGGCCAACATTTTGGGGGCAATGGCTGCACAAAGTCCTATATCTGTAGCTGCCAGCACAGCCAGGAAGATGTACATGGGCTGATGTAAGCTACGCTCAGCTGGGATGATGATTAATAAAATGATATTTCCCAAAAGAGCCACCAGACACACTGTAAAGAATGGAAATCCAATCCAAAACTGTGCATGCTCTAGTCCAGGAATTCCAATCAATATTACAGTTCTCGGGTTCAGATATGTCACATTGTTCGAGTTCACAGAGCTCAGCATTCTGTCTTCTAACCACGGAGCATGGTACCTGAAAAAATAGAATGTCGGCAAGAGGTGAAAATATCTAAGTCCTTAATTGAGCTCACTCTCTGTCAGATTAGCATTCAGCCTCAGTGTATTTTTAATAAAGATCAGGGTCTCCAGTAGCTCTTTGTTCATATGGTCATGAAAGGTCTCCGATTCTTGTAGCATCTTCTTGTAGCAGAGGCAAAGGCTCACTGTGGTCTGTGCTCAAGGGAAACTTTGGAGGAATTTTTAATCATCTTAGAATAAATCTTTATTTCAAGACATTGAACAGGTAGGTGGTTGCTTCTGTTTGATGTGGTTGTGATTATAAAATGCATATTTATTGTTCTTCTTTAGACCATTTTAAAGTGAATAAAACATGTTCTATTGAGCCGGTTTCAGTGAAAGTGAAAAAAAAAGGTAAGGCCTTTTGGAAAATAAAGACTGATGTTTGTTTCTTGAACCAATTCAGCCTCACAGTGTCTACAAATAGACTTTGAGTAACCATTGGCAACTTCAGTGGCATTGGTGAATTGGCTGTGGATGATTTTGTTTTCCATGAATATTACTTTAGACTACCTGTTGTAGACAAAAGGCAATCTACAAGAAAATCTTTTATACAAAGTATGTAGGATGAAAGCACTGTGTCTCCAGTATGTCCTGCCTGTTTTAAAAGTGGAAGTATCTGTTAATCTCAGGAGGATATCCCAGGTAGTTCCTCCAACTAGGGCTAATATCTAATTCTCTACTGTGAAATGCTTTATTTTTAAGAACCTAGATAGAGATTATCTATGATCAGAGTCTTGATTTAGAAAACATAAATTGCAACAAATACGTTATAGTTTTGACTGTCAAGACTATATGGATATTATTGAAACTTTACATATTGCTCCATGAAAGTCACACACCAACATAGACTTTAGGTCGTTCACTGCAGCAAAGTACTTAGGGGTTAGTGTGGACTTTGGTTCTGAATAATCTAGTCTCAGGTCCCAGTGGAGGTTCTGCAACCCACTGCTTTCTAAAGAAGAGCAGGAAGCACAAGCCTCAGGTCAATGTGTACAACACTTGCAAGATCATTGATATTTCTATTCTAATTTATGATGTCTTTCTAGGGGGAGATAGGTATTGTTTCTCACCTGAAAATTCTTCTGCAGGAACTGGAAGGAGGAATTTAGAGTTGCTGTGGTCTTCTGAGGCTCTGGTGTCTTGGGTGCTTGAGGAACAAGTTGTCCTTTCCAGTCAAGCTGCATTCAGCTCCTGTGTTAGCTCCAAGGCATGTCAATTGTGTGAGCCCAAGACATTGTTCATCTCACAGGGCTTCAGAAGGCTTCTTGCTGGTATAAATTACCCATCAAAAACATGTGCCTGGCTGCTGGGAAGATACTAGAAGTTTTTACTTCAACGTTTTTATATATGATAACCTGTACAAACTGATTATTTATACCATTGTTTTAAGATTCTAGTGAAGGTTTATTAAAACACAGTGATAAATAATGGAACTGTTCTAAATGTACATGAATATTAGGGAAATATTTTTCTGACTGTAAAGTTTTATGGCAAATTTTGTGAAAATCTGAGAATTACATTTGTTTGAATCAAGTAGAATAAAAAGTTTCTTGACAATCTTTAAATATAATGCACATTTACTTTAGTGGGGAGGAGATTCAATTATTTAGCCAATTCTTTTCCTCCCTTTAATCATGGTTTTATTAATCAGTGTATTTTAAAAAAATATTTAGAATTTTTTTCAGTTCTTTCATATATAAACATTGGCCCAAATATCTTCCATAGAGGATTTATTTTGATCTATTCACATCAGGGTGCTCACAAGAGAAGAAATTATAAAATATCATTGGGTCACTATATCATTTCTTCCATTTATGTGGACCCTATCATTTACACATAGACTTCATTTTTACATTCTGAATGGAAATGATCTGGCACTTCTGATTCTTCCTACTCAGTATCACTAGTGAATGTCCAAATAGTCATAAGTATCAGTAATGTAAGCTAACACTTATGAAAAGTATTTTCCTCTATTGTTTTCATTTGGTAATTGTCAGGAAATTTGGATGGGAGAAATGCCAAAAGAGCTCCATGCTGATTTTAACACATATGATTTGATGCCAGAAGGTACAGAAGTCTCTTTGTTCACTTGACAATGGCCTAACAGTTTAAAGGCAAAAATGATTTCTACTTCTCCCGCTATGAAAGCACATTTATTAGACTGTGTATATTGTTCTCACTAAATGTTTTAACAGAAGCTTGATATTAATCAGTAATGTGATCTGGCTACCAGTACCTGATGTCCATTTTCTACTTAGAAAATTTGCTTAATTCTGTTTTCCAGTTTTCATGTCTATAAATTAAGATAACTACCTTAATTATCACACATTTAATTAAATAATATTCTGATGAATCAGTACGTGGAGCAATACACACTAAATATATGAAAGTCTATTAAAATCCTAGTATGTTACTTCAAACTAAATCAGTTACTGGAATACTAAAGAATAAAATAAACAAAACGAGAGGTAAATGAGAGATTCTTTGTAATAGAAAGGAAGACAAATCAAGAAGGAGGAGGAGGAGAAGCAGGAGGAGGACAGGCTAGAGACAAAGATGTTTGCCACAGCACTCTCAAGAACAGCTGTCACATGCTACTGTGAAAAAGACAAAGAATATCTAATCAGTTTGCTACTCAAGTTAGGCATTTCTTTGTTGTTTATTTGTTTGTGTCCATTATATATAAAAGTTCAAATTTCTTAAATCAAGTAATTCTTACTATTCCTTTGAGGGATATATAATCATGTAGAAACTTGGTGAGAGTTAGCATGTATCTCAGTTTCCTAAAATTCAGTTTCTACAAGAAAGAGTAGATTTTCAACTCTATTAAACTTAGAATTCTGAAATAACACAATTACAGATGGTGGCTCATGCCTGTAATCCCAGCACTCTGGGAGGCAGAGGTAGGTGGATTTCTAAGTTCGAGGCCAGCCTGGTCTATAGAGTAAGTTCCAGGGATATACAGAGAAACCCTGTCTTGAAAAAAAAAATCAAAAAAAAAAAGAAAGAAAGAAAGAAAGAAAGAAAGAAAGAAAGAAAGAAAGAAAGAAAGAAAGAAAGAAAGAAAGAAAGAAAGAAAGAAAGAAAGAAAGGAAGGAAGGAAGGAAGGAAGGAAGGAAGGAAGGAAGGAAGGAAGGAAGAAAGAAAGAAAGAAAGAAAGAAAGAAAGAAAGAAAGAAAGAAAGAAAGAAAGAAAGAAAGAAAGAAAGAGAGAGAAAGAAAGACCAAAGTGATGACTAACAGTATTCAAAAGAGATAGGAAGGATACAGGGAGATGGAATGGTCTTAAGCCCAGAGAGAAGCATTTCCTGGGCAGATGGATCAGACTCTGAACCTTAAAGGAACATTCTTACTCTGTCTTTACCTCATTTCCTTCATTATTTAAATACTTGTCAAGCTTTTTCAATAGGTACTTAGCAGGTTATTCTGAAATACTCCTTCTCCATTTAAAAAATATTATAGAGTTGTAGAATTCATTTCAAGTGGGTATGGATAGACAAGAAAGATGGTTTATGACATAAACTATTTGGAGACTGGAACAGTGTATTATGTAATTATTCTTAAAAACATAACTAAAGAATGCATTAGTCCTAATTATATAAACACAATCTCCATAGTCTTGTATCATTAGTGTTATCAATTTAAAAGACAAATACAAAAGAGTGTATGGCTAGGTTTATAGGAAGGAAAAGGAAGGGTGGAATTATGCAATTATATCATAATCTCAGAAAATAAAAAAAATTAAAGGTCCATGAATTCAAATTATTCTTGTTTTAGGAAAAAATTATAAAGCAACTAAACCAGGAAAAAGCAGCTGAATAGAGTACTCATAAACTTTTTATTGTATTTTTACAAAAATAAACTCCCATCATTCCCACTTGAAAAATCTGTCGAGAAAAAAACATACGTGGTAAGGCTGAAGCCTGGACTGGCTTAGACTGGTAGTATTCCCACAAAGTTTCAACACATTTAGTTGTTGCTACAAGAGCCACTGCGATTTCTACTACAGCATGAGCCAAGAAAATTTGTTTTTATCTAACTCCCCAAGAGGGCTGTTATCTTTATTAACCATACCTTCATTTACCTTAAGCACCAGGACACACACTTTCAATTTCACTTATATTTTAAAGGTATTTTCACTAGTATAAGAATAAGAACTATGTAGTCTTGCATTGTAGCATGGGAATTCTGACAACTGCAATAGCAAGGTCAAGTAAACATGAGCTTCTGAGAGATTTCTTAATATGTACCTATCAAGGCTTAGTATCTTTTATAACCTGTGTCATCTGTCAAGACCTTGAGCTAAAGTAGATGAGTAACAACTATTCTTATAAATGCACAAGTGCTGCCTAGCAACAACTGCAATTAACTATTTAACAAATGTCAATTTTGTGATTCCCACTGCTATATATGAGTCTTATGAATTCTTGTGTTATACAAAGGTAAACAAATCCTTGAAAATACCAAAAAAGAATTAAGTTACTAGAGGAAACCACAGTCCATGGTTTTACTTTTAGATACACTGAAAATCTACTTCATAAATCTACCTCAGGAATATGTTTTTCAAAGTTTCCATTATTGAAACATCAGAAAATTTGTCATCCCATTTTTTTAAGGACACCAAGTTTGGTTTTTTTAAAATGTGCCACTACCCCTAATGATGGCTATTTTTTAACTCCTTTTAACCACTCAGAGAATAATACATGATAGCCCCAAATACCAATTTACCATGCTATCCAAAAAAGCAATCTAAAATATCTTTTTGTCAGCTTCCTCTTATAAATGTGCACTTAGAGGCAAAGGAGCGAATTCTCTAAACTGTTAGGCAAATTCTAATGAAGCATATTATTACCAATGCATCTTCTTTCCTCTTGGGTCATCTGGTGAGTTGGCTAGTTTCTTAAGACACAGTCTCAAGTTCTTCTGGGTGGCTTCTAATTTTCCATGTATTTGAAAAGATCTTGAACTCATGGTCCTTGTCCTTTCTCCTTTCAAGTGCTGGAGTATTCAAGGTCAGCCACCATGCCTGAATCTAATACATCTCTCTCTAGTGCTCTCACCATCCTTGTAATAACTTTATTTGAATTTTTAGCACACAGTTCCCTCCTTAATATGGTCTGTCACTAAATGACACACACACATACATAGGAGATTCTTTAGGGATCTTACTAATTCCCAAGGTAGAAAGCACCATATGTCATTAAACATTATGCATTTAGCATCAATAATTCGCAGATGTACAAATGCTGAGTTTAAGAAGTCACTCATTTGCCCTATAATACCAGTAACATACTGCTAACAAAAAAAATCTGCCTTTATCTATAAAGTTTCCAGGAAACACCATCATGTTGATGGTACACCATTTGAACAAATATTTCATAATGTATTTTCTCAGAAACTTTACTTCCCTCAGAATGTGACTTAATTTCCTGACTCTTTCAATCCTTGTGGATCATCACTAATAGATTTATGTTCAATATTTCAATATTCTAATTTTATCTAGCTTCACAGTTGTTAATGAAGGCTCAAGATATACACAAAATTAATTTTGTTTGTAGAAAAATAAACAAATTTTCTTTAAGTACTGATAATTTTCATCTTCTATTAAAATTCATTGCTCTCTCATATAGTATACCCTGATCACCATTTTCCCTCCCACCATTCCTCCCAGCTCCCCTTCCCACTTCCCCCCTCCTCCAGATCCAATCCTCTTTTGTTTTCCTTCAGAAAAGATCAAGCTTCTCAAGGATGTCAAACAAATGGCATAACAAGATATAATAAGGATAGGCACAACCCACCCTTTCATGGTTCTCAGTAGAAGGTAACTCAGTAGGAGAAAAAAGAATCTCAAGAGTCATTGGCACCCTCACTTCCACCATTAGGAGTTTCTCATAGACCTAGTTCAAACCCATGAAATCTGTGATTGTCATTTCAGTCTCAGTGAGCATATGTGAGCCCTGCTTAGTTGATTCTGTGAGCTGTGTTCTCCAGCAAGTATATTAAGTATATGTATATTACTTGCCACATACTTATTACAAATGTTTATTATCATATAATATTTGTCAAATATAGTTTAGAACTTCATTTCTTAAGGTCGGTGGTTTATTTTGGGCTGGAGAGATGTCTTTGTTTCTCAGTACTTTTTAATCTTTAAATTGCCATTTTGAATTTCAATTTATCTACTTTTAATTATTTATTTTTAATTTATTTTATTTTATTGGTATACATGTCTTTTCTTCATATATGAATTTTCAACAAGTATATGCACCCTGCCCACAGGGATGAGATAAAAGGTATCAGATTCCCTGAACCTGAATTTACAGGTGATTGTGAACCATGGGCTATATGATAGAAACCAAACTCTAGTAAAGAGTAACAAGCACTCATAACCACTGATACATCTCTCTATTCTTTTCAGTTATAAATAAATCATTTATACACACACACACTTACATACACACATAGATACACAACCAAACAATCCAAAAATTAGTAAATATGTTAGCTACAAAGCCACACAGCATAAAGGTTATACTGGGACAAAGTGCAAATAGTACTTTCTGATGGCAATGAATGAATTAGAAGTACATAAAATGATTTATAGTAAAATTACCTCAATAAGTTATTAGCAGAATAATCACAGAAATTATCTCATTAAATTTTATTTTGCTCATTATTTTAAAATATATAAGGAACAATGCACAATAAGATACAACATAAGCAATAACTAAAATAAACCCATATATGAAATTACCATACTAAAAATGAGTTAGCGCAATCAGTAAATAACTAATGCTTTTATTTAAAAAAATAAATGACATGTACTGCAGATTAAAGTTATTTAAACAAAGGAACATCCAGGATATATATTAGAAATCAAATAAAACAGAAATGGAGATGTAAAATCAGTCTAATTCTGTATAGTTTTTTATTTAGTCCATCTATAATTGTGGAATTGAATTTCTTTATGTTCCAAGAGGAAGAGGTGAAGCCCTATAGTGAGCACAGAGAAAAAACTCTAGCCATTTCTACATTGAAACAGCCTTTTCTGCAAGACAGTAACTGTCTGGCGATCCCTACTGACATCCACGATTCAGAAGGAAAATCTGTACCACACGCCTTCGAATGACCATGTTTTTCACTCCATAGACAATAGGGTTGAGAGCAGGGGGCAAGAGGAGGTAGATGGTGGACAGAAGAATGTGGGTGGAGGGAACAACATGACCAAAACGGTGGCTGAAAAAGGAGAAGAAGGCAAGAATATAAAACTCTAGAAAAACAAAAATATGAGCTGTGCAGGTGTTGAAGGCTTTGAGCCTTGCCTCCTTCTGTTGGAGGCGGAAAACAGCCTGGAAAATCAGGGCATAAGATATGAGGATAAAAACCATGTCAAATCCCAGAATGCTAAACCCCACAAAGAGACCACATATCTTATTGACCTTCACATCATCTGCTGCCAGCTTCACCACAGCCATGTGTTCACAGTAAGAGTGGGCAATTTGAATGGTCCAAAAATGGTGCAGTCTTTTTATTAGAAGAGGTAACAGGCCAACTAGCACTACTGCTCGAATTACCACCACCACTATCATCCGACCTAGGATTGAAGGTGTAAGGATAGATGTGTGCCTCAGAGGATCACAGATGGCAATGTAGCGATCAAAAGCCATTGCCAATAGAATACCAGACTCCATGCACTGCAGGGTATGGATGAAGAACAGCTGGGCTAGGCAGGCATCAAAGGCCATTGAATAAGCCCTGAACCAAAATATGGCCAACATTTTGGGGGCAATGGCTGCACAAAGTCCTATATCTGTAGCTGCCAGCACAGCCAGGAAGATGTACATGGGCTGATGTAAGCTACGCTCAGCTGGGATGATGATTAATAAAATGATATTTCCCAAAAGAGCCACCAGACACACTGTAAAGAATGGAAATCCAATCCAAAACTGTGCATGCTCTAGTCCAGGAATTCCAATCAATATTACAGTTCTCGGGTTCAGATATGTCACATTGTTCAAGTTCACAGAGCTCAGCATTCTGTCTTCTAACCACTGAGCATGGTACCTGAAAAAATAGAATGTCGGCAAGAGGTGAAAATATCTAAGTCCTTAATTGAGCTCACTCTCTGTCATAGTAGCATTCAACCTTAAGTGTATTTTTAACAAAGATCAGGGTCTCTAGTAGCTCTTTGTGCATATGGTCATTAAAGGTCTAGGATGCGTGTCATAGTATCAGAGGCAGAGTCTCACTTGAAGCCTTCTATAATGTTATGAAAGTGGCAAAATTGAAAGTGTCAAGGTCTCATGTCATTTTTTTATTAGATATATTCTTAATTTTATTTCAAATGTTGTCCCCTCTCCTGGTTCCCCACTAATAAGTGGATATTAGCCTAGAAAATTGGAATACCGAAAACATAATCCAAACATCAAATGAGGTACAAGAAAAGCAAAGGAGTGGCCCCTGGTTCTGGAAAGACTCAGTGTAGCAGTATAAGGCAAACAGAACAGGGAAGTGGGAAGGGATGGGTGGGAGAACAGGGGGAGGGAAGGGGGCTTATGTGACTTTCAGGGAGTGGGGGACCAGAAAAGGGGAAATCATTTGAAATGTAAATAAAAAAATATATCGAATAAAAAAACAAAAGAGGAAAACATAAACTACCACAAATGCTTTATAGTTTTGACTGTCAAGACTACATGGATATTATCGAAACTTTACATATTGCCCCATGAAAGTCACACACCAACATAGACTTTTGGTCGTTCACTGCAGCTAAGTGCTTAGGGGTTAGTGTGGACTTTGGTTCTGAATAATCTAGTCTCAGGTCCCAGTGGAGGTTCTGCAACCCACTGCTCTGTAAAGGAGAGCAGGAAGCACAAGACTCGGATCAATATGTACAACACTTGAAAGATCATAGATGTTTCTATTCTAATTTATGATGTCTTTCTAGGTGGAGATAGGTGTTGTTTCTTACCTGAAATTTCTTCTGCAGAAACTGGGAGGTGTAACTTAGAGTTGCCGTGGTCTTCTGAGGCTCTGGTGTCTTGTATGCTCGGGGAACATGTCCCTACTTGCCCAGCTGCATTAGACCTTTGGGTCAGCTCTGAGGCATGTCAGGTGTGAGAATTCAAGACATTGCTGTTCACTTCAGAGCTTCAGAAGGCTTCTAGCTGGCAGAAGTTTTTTTTTTGTTTTTTTTTCAGAAGTCACAAATCATGTGCTTGTCTGTTGTGAAAGTATTAGGAGCCTTGACTTCAATTTTTCATCATATTGTAAGCTGTACAAACTGATTATTAATACCATTGTTTTAAGATGCTAGTGAAGGTTTAGGACACATTAGATAATAATGGAACTGTTCTATATGTACATGAACATTATGAAAATATTTTGCTCATTATAAACTTAGAATTATAATTGTTTGAACCAAGTAGAAAATGAATAAAATATGGCCTCAAAACAGATAATTTAAGTAAGAAGAGAGTTTTCTTGAAAATCATTGAATATAATGCTCATTTATTGTTTGTGGAGGAGATCCAATTATTTAGCAAATTCTTTTCCTCCCTTTAATTGTTGTTCTATAAATTTGCCTACTTATAAAATAATTAGACTTTTTCTACAGTGTTCTCACATATAAACACTGAACCCACTATCTTCCATAGAATAATTTATTTTCATCTATTCACATCACGATCCTGATAGAGAAGTTATGAAGTGCCAGTGGGTTCCTCTCCCTTTCCTCCCTGCATGACATTTATGGGACTCTCTCATTTAGGCATAGGCTTCACACTTATATTGTGAGCACTTATGGGAGAATGAAAATAATCTGGGGCACAAATTCTTCCATAAACAGGAGCTGGAGGAACTCTGGGCTCCTGATTCTTCCTGCTCAGTAATGACCCTAGTGAATGGACTGTGCACAGTCATGCTTCTTCAGAGAAAATTAGCAACTTATTCTGAAATACTCCTTTTTAATTTAAAAAAAATATTATAGGGTTATAGAGTTTCTTGCAATTTAGTATAGATCAGAAACTTGTTTTATGTCATTAACTGTTGGATTCGAAAAGTACAATAATATATTATGTAATTATCCATAAAACCATAACTAAAAAATGCATTACTCCTAAACATATAAACTCAATTTTTCAGTCTGTCTACTGCTAATTTTATCAATTTCAAAAGGAATATGTGGGGAGTATATGAGTGGGATTAGAGGAAAACAATGGAAAGGAGAAATTAAATAATTGTATCATACTTAAAAATTTTTACAAATTAAAGACACATGAATCCAATAAGTTTAAAGTATTTCTGTTTTATGAAAAAATTATAGAAGCAAGTAAACCAGTAAAAAGCAGCTAAATAGAGTAGTCATAAACTTTTTATTATATTTTTACAAAAATAAACTCCCATTATTCTCACTTGAGAATCTATAGAGAGAAAAACATACCTGGTAAGGCTGAAGCCTGGACTGGGTTAGACTGGTAGTATTCCCACTAAGATTCCACACATTTAGATGTTGCTACAAGAGCCACTGTACTTTCCACTACAGCATGAGCCAAGAAAATCCTTTTTTTTGTCTGTCTCCTAATAGAGCTATCATCTTCATGAATCATACCTTTATTTACCTTAAGCAAATTACCATCAGGACACACATAGTTTCAACCTCACTTACATTTTAAAGTAAAAGTATTTTCATTAGTAAAAGAATAGGAACTATGTAGTCTTGCATTGTAGCGTGGGAATTCTGACAACTGCAATAGCAAGGTCAAGTAAACATGAGCAATAGATATTTTTACTATATAGGTATCAAAGCTAAATATCTTTTCTACCCTATGCCATCTGCCAAGACCTTGAGCTAAAGTAAATGAGTAACAACTATTCTTATAAGTGCAGAAGTGGTGCATAGCATCAATTGCAATCAACTATTTAATGAATATCAATTCTGTTGGGCAACATTTTGCAGCCATTTCTCTCTCTCTCTCTCTCTCTCTCTCTCTCTCTCTGTGTGTGTGTGTGTGTGTGTGTGTGTGCGTGTGTGTGTGTGTGTGTGTGTGTGAATTCACGGGTAATCAAATTGATATAAATGCTGAGAAAGAATTAAACTACTAGCTTAAACCACAACTCATAATTTTACTTTTAAATACAATTAAAATCTAGTTCTTCATGTACATGTTTTCAAAGTTCCTACTGTTGAAACATCAGAAAATTTGACATTTTTTTTCTTTTTTAAAGTCACCAGATTTTTATTACATCACTGTTATGCTCTGCTCTTTCCGCAGCTATTTTTAAATCCAAAAATAAAATACAAGTTCACCATGTTATCCAAAAGAAGAGTCTAAATTGATTTTTTTTTATCAACTAGCACTTAGAGGCAAATAAGCTACTTCTCTAAACCATTAGGTTAAAATCAAATGAAACATATAATCGATGCACCTTTTTTTTTTCCTGTTAGATCATCTAGTAAGTTGGTTGGTTTCTTGAGACACAGTCTCAAGTTATTCAGGGTGGCTCTAGTTAAAGACTTTGAACTCATGGTCCTTCTCTTTCCTCCTTTCAAGAGCTGGAGTAGTCAGTGTTAGCCACTGTGCCAGAATCGATGCATCTTTCCCTAGTACTCTCACAGTCCTTGAAATAGTTTTCTTTGAATCCTTCACACACAGATCCATTTTTCTTAATATTGTTTGTTGCTAAGTGACACATATAAATGGTTTCATTAGGGATCTTATTAATTCCCAAGGTAGAAAGCTCCATATATCGTTAACAATTATGCACTTAATGTCAGTAATTGGTAGACATTTAAAATGCTGAGTTTAGGAAGTCACACAATTGTGCTATGAAACAGGTAAAATTGTTAACAAAAAATCCCATCTGCCTCTATCTGTCAAGTTCCCAGGTAACACCACCATGATGATGCTATAACATTTGCACAAATATTTCACAACTTGTTTTCTCAGACACGTTATTTCCCTCGGAAAATTAACAAATTTCTTGATACTCTTGATCCTGGTAGGTCTTCACTGATGAATTCATATTCAATATTTCAACATTCTAGTATATATCCAGCTTCATAATAATTTGTAAAGCCTCAGGATACAAACAAAATTAAATCTGTAGGGAATTAAACAAATTGTCTCCAACTACTAACAATTGTCATCTTTTAAAAAATTAATTCTTCTGTCATGCAATACACTCTAATCAGAGTTTCCCCTTCCACCACTCCTCCGATCTCCTCCCTCCCACTTCCCCTCTCCTCTAGATCTAGTCCTCTTCAGTTTTCCTTCAGAGAAGAGCAGGCTTCTCAGGGATATCAAAGAAACAGGGCACAACACAATATAATATCTAATATTGTACCTTGACTAGGCAGGAACCCTCACATCAGGAATGGGCAAGGCAGCTCAATAGGAGATAAGGAGTCCCAAGAGCAAACAAAAGAGTCAAGACACCCCTACTTCTACTGTTAGGAGTTTCACATAGACACAAATCTTCAAAACCCTAAAATAAAGAGGACCTAGCAAAGACCCCCGCAAGCTCTATAAGCCATGATATTTTAATTTAGTGTATCGAAATTATTGTGAAGCTGGATAAATATCAGAACGTTGAAATATTAAACACAAATCCATAGTCTCACAGAGCCTTCAGTCTCACATATTCTCAGTCTCAGGGACCTGTGTGATCCCTGCTTAGTTGATGCTGTGAGCAGTGTCCTCTTGGTGTCCCTCAGCCATCTGGCTCCTGCAATTCTTCCTTCCTCTTCCACGGGACTTCCTTAATGTCTTGATTCTACTGTATTTTCTTCCTTTCTTTGAAGTTTACCTATGATTTTATTATTCCTCCACAGTTAGCTTCTGTTTTAGTGTTCCTACTTCATTTAATTGTTTGAAGTAAAATCTCACCAATCTTCTACTTCTACAAAAATTTTCTTTTTTCTGTTACATCTCTCATATGTGAAAATAAACACTATTAACTAATTTTAACACTTCCCTTAATATATTTAATTCACAACCAAAAATTCAACATCATGTTCATGTTCTCTTTTTAAAATACCACAACTATTGTTTTTATTTTTCTGTCTGCTGAAAGGTTCCAAAGAAATTAATGATATCTCCATCATTTCCCAATAATTCCATTCTTTGGTATTTAATCAAGGCAAACAAGAGTGCAATTCTGTAGTAAAATAAATATGTTAACTTTACAACAGCTCTTATATAATAGTACTATAGTAATACTAACCAAAAAAGTTCACATGAGTGTAGCAAGCTTGATGCAATATAGCGTTTGTACCCTACTAGGAGCCATTACTCAAAATATGATGCTGAAAGTTCCTAGAAAGTCCTTATTGCCTATTTTATCTCATTCTCCCTCTGTCATGGCTCTGTGGATGTTTGCATTTCATTGAGCTTCACCAGTAATATATTTTAACTTAGGTTTTATTTGAATCTTAAAAACAAAATTTAGTGTTACTTGAATTTAAAACAGAAGTGTTGCATTTACAAAGAAAAGGTAGGACATTTATACATATAATATGCTTATTTGATACTCTCATTGTAATATAACTTATGGTGTCATAGATGCATTTGGAGAAGTAGTTTGGAGTGAGAACTAAAATTCTTCATCAATGAACACACACATTCTCTCTCTCTCTCTCTCTCTCTCTCTCTCTCACACACACACACACACATACACACACACACAGAGAGAGAGACACAGACACACTCACACACACAGAGAGACAGAGACAGAGAGAGAGAGAGAGAGAGAGAGAGAGAGAGAGAGATGGATATTAAATATTATTCCTTCTAGGCTTCCCCTTTTCTGAAGAGAAAAGGAGGAGAGGTGGATGGGGAGGGAAGGTGGAGGGGAAGAATTGGGAGAAGAGAGAGGAAGGAGGGGAAACTGTGGTCAGAATATAAAGTAAATAAAATAAATAATGAAAACAGACAAAGTTTCCCTCCCAAATATTACTTCTATACATAAAATTTAAAATTTAAAATTTAAATTTTTTATTTTAAAATTTAAAAGATTTGGTCCATTAGCAAAGGATCTACTCACTCATTATTTGCTATTAATTGTGGAAAACACTGTAAGAAAGGTGATATGTGACATTTAAGACATCGGAGCTATAGAGATGGGTATGTGGTTAAGAGCACCACTTGGTCTTATGAAGCACCTTGGTTCAATTTCCAGAGCCCATATGGTGCCCCACAAGCATCCATATCCCAGTTCTAGGTTATCCAACAAGCATGCATAGGTTCATATTCATGCATGCAAGCAGAACATGCAGATAAAGTAAAAAAAAAAATAAAGAAAGGATGTTGCATATTTATTCACCCATGAAGCTACATCCATATATATAAACAGATATCTGTATATATATTCACAATCAATATACCAATATATAGATATAGATTATAGATATAGACATACACATGTGCATACATATACACATATGTATACATATATACATGTATATTTTTGAATCACGGTCTAAGGAGTCCAAGCTGGCTTGAACTCACTCTGGAATGCAGGAAGGACTTAATTTTGTGTTTTCCCTGCCTCTGTTTCCTGAGTATTTAGGAACACAAGCCTGTGCACCTAGCACTTAGATATGTGAACCCACAAGACAGACATCCTTTTTGACCCTGATTAAGAAATACTAGAAAAGCATAAAATCTTCATTGAAAAAAATAGATTGAATTTAGAAGAGAAAAAAACCAATGTACTTTATTTGTAATGCATTCTTAGTCAACATTGTAGTGAAGTTAAAAGTGAAACAGGAAGGAAAGAAAATCAAGAAATATTTCATAATATCATAAAAATATCTGAAATTAAATTAGGATGACAATTCCACAAGTCTGTTCCCAAAGGAAATGTGAAGAAAGCCTCCTGATTTTGATGTGCCCCTTATCCATTTGAGGTAGTTTGCCAATTTCCTTCATGTTCTCTGTAGATTTTATGAGAAACTGATATTCAGACTAGACCTGATGATATTGAAACATTTACTAAATTGGCCTTTCAATAATATTTTTGGTTATACATCAAGATAAATTGGTTGGATTTAAAATTCAAAGACATTTGCTTGCTTTTGTGAGATAAACACTACTTAGAATATAAGGTCATATTAACTTCAAATTCATAAACAAATCATTTTTAAACTAAGTTTATGAAAGGCTTTATTGTCTCATTTTCATATAAAACTTGTTTCTAATTTTTGGTACTATTTTGGCATCTATAGCAGAAATTGGATGAGACTCAGATAGGTATAAGGATTAAATATCTTAAAGGCTGCAATAACTATATTCAATTAAAAAATAAGGTAAATAATAGTAATACTGGAAGAGAAATATGTATTTAATGTATATGCCTCAAAAATTGACTCATTAGTCATTTTTTTAGATATCTGAGCCATCAAATTTTTTCTTTTAGAATCCTATACATAGTTTTTGCTACTGACATAGTAAACATAATTTCCCATATATTAGAAAATCTTTTCCTACCTTTACTTGATTTCATTCCTTTATTTTCTCTAGCTCTCACTAAAAAGCAAAGGCTTGAGGCATACACCATGAGAGGGAGCCATACATGACCCTGCCTAGATGACCAGGAACCAGAGGCTGGCCAGCCCAGAGACCCGAAGGAAGGATTGCCAGAGCCAGAGAGGTCAAGGGCAACATGAGAAAACAGTCACAGAATCAACTAAGCAGGACTTATAAGGGACCACAAATCTGAAGTGACAATCACAGACCCTGTATGGGTCTAATCTAGGTCTTCTGCATATATGTTATGATTTTTTGGCTTGGTATTCTTGTGAGACTCCGAACAGTGGGAGATGTCTTCAACTCTTTTGCTTGCTCTTGGGACCCTTTTCTGCCTCCTGCATTGCCTTGCTCAAGGCTTGATATAAGGGTTTCTGTCTAGTCTAATTATAAATTATTATACCATGTTTGGTTGTTATTCCTGAGAGGCTTGCTCTTTTATTTTTAAGGGAAATGGAAGAGGAGGAGGAGGAGGATATCTGGTGGTGGAAGGGGTACTGGAACGAGTCAGGAGAGGAGAAACTAGGGTCAGAATAAAAAGAAAAAAAAATGGCATGAGACTTAAAGTCAAACTAGACGTTTTGTAAAAGTATCATTGAGTGATGACTCTGTAGCAATGGCTGAAGCACTGGAATGCCCCTTGATCTAGTTGTCTATTAGAGAAGACTGAGAAAGAGATGTTTGAACTACTCTTTCTTTACAAATATTTTTATGACTCCCTCCCTAATTTGTTTTGTCCTCACTCCATAAATGACTGGATTTAAACAAGGAGGGACAACCACGTAGAGATTGGCCAAGAGGATGTGAATGTAACGAGGAACATTTCTACCAAACCTATGGGTCATAAAAGAGAAAAATGCTGGTGTATAAAAGGCTAAGATGACACAGACATGTGAACCACATGTGCTGAGGGCTTTGTGTCTGGCATCCCTGGAAGGAAGGCGGAAAACAGCCTGTAGGATCCAAGCATAGGAGAGAGCAATGAGAATTAAATCGAAGATCAGAGCAGCAATTGTGAATAAGCCATAAATGATATTTATCCTTATGTTGGCACAGGCTAGACGAGCTATTCCCATATGTTCACAGTAGGTATGAGGAATAACATAGTGTCCACAAAAGGGCAGGCGTTTTAGGAGGGGACAAAAAGGGATGACAAGAAGAACAGGTCTCGCTATTACAATCGATGCCATGGCAGCCACCACCTTGTTGGTGAGAATAGAGGTATACCTAAGTGGGTAACAGATGGCAACAAAGCGGTCAATTGCCATGGCCAGGAGTACGACAGATTCCATGCCTGTGTAAGTGTGGATGAAGAACATTTGGATGAGGCAGGCTTCAAAGCTTATCTCCCTAAGGTTGAACCAGAAGATACCAAGCATCTTGGGAATGGTGGAAGTAGAAAGGCCAAGATCAATGAAAGAGAGAAGGGCAAGAAAGTAGAACATGGGCTGGTGAAGACTCTGCTCATTCTTGATCACACAGAGGATTGTGAAATTCCCCACAAGTGCTATAAGATAAACAACAAAGAAAGGAAAGGCTATCCAGACATGGAAAGCTTCCAGCCCGGGAATGCCCAGCAGATAGAAGAGAGAGGGGTGCCAAGCAGTTTCATTAATAGAGGACATCCTTCTGGGCTCTTGGGAGACTATCTACAATCTTTCTTCAGTATTTCTGGGAAGAGATAAGAAAATACACGAAAGTTGTCGATTAGTCCATCTGGTGAGATATCAAGGAAATGCTTAAGAGCATAATTAGAGAAAATTAAACAGCAATTAGCATAAGAGATATTTAAATAATCAACTATTCCATTATAAAGAATCTTGGAATTAGAAGCTCTTTTCTGTAAACAGCGAGGTTGTGATTGACAATTCTCCTTAGTTCATTCTTTTTCAAACTTCTCATCTACACAAAATGCTATATATGGAGAATACTTTGTAATAGTTATTTCCTTTATAACACTTCCAAACTACTGGGGTTCAGTCATATTACAGAGGAATACCAAATACTATTCAAAAGAAAAGAATTACAATGGGAAGAGACTGGAACTCTATTTGTCATTCAAAGTACCTACCTTTTTGGGTTTTGCCAAGATTGTCAATAGTTTAAAACCATTCCAACCAACACATCAGAATTGAAATTTATTTTATAGTAAAAATAGATACATTCTAAATTTACTCTTAAAATCATGAGGTATAACCATATGCATTAAAAGGTTTCAAGTTTATTATAAAAATAAGGAGTAAAATATGACAAGTGAAAAAGAGAAGGGCAAACAAGGAACCTAAAAATCATCAAAAACAAACACATAGTTACATGCAGCTTGGTTTATTTTTAATTTTAAGTTGTTTTATTTATTTACATTCAAAATGTTGTCCCCCTTACTGGTCCCATCTTTGAGAGTTCCTCACACTGTAGCTCCTTCCATTTGCCTCTAAGAAGGTGCTCCCTACCCACCCACTCACTGCCCCCCCACCCCTCACTCACCCACCCACCCCTCACTCACCGACCCACCCCTACCTTATTCCCCACATCTCTCTTCCCTGGGGCATCAAAGCCAACCATTGGACTGGGGTAGGAGTCTTCTATGGAAGGGTTAGGGAAAGAATTGAAGGAGCAACCACATAGGAAGAGCAACTTGATTTTTATGAAGAAATTAATGTACTAATTCAATAAATATAGAACCTTCTTAGGTTAATTTTATTATGCTTGAAAGAGTAAAACTTCAAGTCTGACTTTACAATCCTCCCAGATCTACTATTTACTTGCACTCCTGAAACATTAAACATATTTTAAGTTAAAATCATCTTTAAAATAGCAAAAATAGTCTTTTAAAATACTAATATTTTTAGATTCAACACAGAAAAATATATTTTACCATCCACTGGAAACGAGTAATTTTTAAGACCAAAGAGGTAATAACTATAAAATTATTCTACTTTGTCTTGCCAAATTTGTAAGTTTTCTAGTGAACATGTGAATGGGAAGAAATTTCCACAATCCAAATTTTGTTTAGAACATATAAATATGTCTTCAAATAATTTTAAAGGTAATAGGGAGAAATAAGAAGGCTTAAATTGACATTTTACAAGTAAAATACATAAATTATTGAAATTATTCAGGTATCTGTATTCGAACAATAAGCATATAATGACGTGGTACCTGGAATTGAAAAAAATGGAAGAAGAATGATGTAGAATCTGGCATTATGGAATCTTGTAAGTATAGTAATATTTTATACCCATTACATGACAAAGAATTAAACTCCAAAATCATTGCTCAAGACAGAAGGGACATGTATGCCTAAAGAATAACACCAGAATATTCCTGCTAGCTTTGTTCACGATGGCTTTAGTGTAAAGATAACTTAAAACACTTGTTAATAAGGAACTAGTTTATATAAAGAGAACCTATTTGGCTTAGTATGGATAAATTATTAATGCAAATGCATAAATAAATATTGAATCATTATACTTAGTTAATATCTCTTTAATTACAAAATTTACTTAACACACCACATATTGCCCAACATGTGTGGATTTTTTACAAAGGAAAATGAAACTGTTGTATCAGGTGAGAGGTCAAGGGTTAAGAGGAGTCAGGAGTAGACTAGAAATGGACACAGGTGCTAGATTTAAGTTAATGGAAAAATATTGCTTTGCAGTGGCATAAAATATATAGGTATAAGCACTTATCAAAAATGTATGAATATGTGTTCATTTATATATCTATACATTTCATTTTAAATAAGACAAATCAAGTAAGAACAAAGCATAGGAGTTTTATGTTTTTTCCATATATTTCTCTGATTTGTTTCTATGAGTTTATCTGTTACACTCCAACTAGAAAGTATATTATGCTGTGGTTATCTCTCTGTGCCTTAGCATAATGCTCTATTAAAACCATCCACATTATTGAGAACAACATATTATCTGTTTATCTGTCTGTCTATCTATCTATCTGTCTATCTATTTATCTATCATAGTTAAAGCCCAAGATAATATCATTGTTTGTTTAAAATTCTCCATATAAAATTGGTATAAAGTATAGATCTCATCACAGTAAGTATAAACATCAACCTTTTATAACTTACAATTTACAATTTGCTTTAACTAAGTCTTATATTTTGCAACAAATTTTAGAGATTGTATATTTTACTTGAATAGAAACTATCTACACTCAAGTAATAAAACAAAAATATCCTAAAATTAGATTGCCATTTTTCTTGGTCACATTATGAAAATAAAAAATGAATATCCTAAAAGATTAAATGTTATACTATTGTTGTGTTTTGATTTTGAATTTGCCTTTTATTTATGATATACATCTTATTTGTACTGGGTATTTATCTCCTTCATATTTGTTGTCATTAAGAAACAATTTACCTATCAACCTATTCATTATATACTGTCTTGATCCTAGGATTGCACATATTTGGTGTCTATATATGAGATCAAATAAGAGTCTAAATCTAAATTCTAAAATATATAACAATAATGCATTCATCACTTTTAAATTTTAACATCCAAAATGTCTCTACAGTACTTAGAGTTCATTACCTTTTGACTGATGTTGTCTATACAAATTAAAACAACATCACTCCACAGTACACGTTCATTACATACCTTGTCAACAGTGCTCTAGGCGTGCACTTACTTGAAGATCTCATGCTTTCAGATATCCTCTCTCTAACTCTGATCCATTTTGTCTTATCCACTTATGGACTCTATATTCACATAAATTCCTTCATTCCACCATGGATGATGAATATTATTTATGGTGAATGGCCACACTGTTTGGCTCTAAAAAATAAAAAAAAAAACCCACAGATTTACAACTTTACCACTTATTAATGACTTTGGACAAATTATTTCCCGCATCTTCCTTTCTTTATCTGTAAAGGCTGAGACCATAATAATATCATCAACATGGCTGCATAGAGGAGGCTGAGTAAAATGCCTAATGCCAAGGCTTTGCTCACAAAGAAGGGAATACATGGTCATTGTCGTTATGCATGGACATAGTTCCAGTTCTAACACCTTAGTTGCAAGAAAAATGGGTCATGACAATCATACCAACAACAACAACAAAAAAAAAAAATCACCGAATCCACCCCATTCTGTATAGGTTGAAATCAAAGATGGCCAGTTAGATTAAATGCCAGTACTTTAAATCATCATTCAAAATACAGTTTGTCGATTTAGTCAGGTGACAAATGAAATGATCATTTAAGAATCCATTATGCACACTTATTTAGGAAAATAACATTTTCAGGATAAATTGATAAATATCCTAAATTGCATTGTTAAACCAGCAATGTGTATGGAATTCTTGACTTTTATCTGAATAAAATAAGACTGACTCAAATTGGTACTTTATTACACAAACTACACTTAAACTGAAGTTCACTTAATGGGCTTTCAGAACCTGTCCCATTAACATATATTAATATACAGATTAAAGCCCATATGACAAAGTCATATTTAGGAGGTTCTCCATGAAAGCTATCTCAAGTGTAAGACTCAACATTGATTGGGACTCTGGACACTAGGCACTCACCAAGGCCCTTGTCAGAGAGGACTTCACCCTGCTTGTGTACAGCCTTCTTTTCTACAATGAAAGCTTGGACAAAGTGAGATGACACTTTTACCTGTGCTGCACCTGTAACTAGGATCACTTATATAGCCTCCAATAAGTCCTGTGCATCCGCTGTGTGAGATCAACTCACCTGCAATAAGACATTTTAGTCGGAGGCACAACACGGACCCAAGACCTGGACTCCCTGATCAAGAAGGACAAAGTGCTGCCTCTTCCCACAGTGGCAGGCAGCCCAGGATTCCAGTGTCCAGGCCCCTTCAGGTGTAAACTTATAAAGAGAAGGGAACTCCCTTGAGAAAGAAGTTTAGCTCCATCTGTTCAGGGACTCAGTATGTCAGAGAGATGTATTATACTATTGGAATTCTATAGTTTTAAAACACCTCTGAGGATTCTGAAATCTTTTGTTTTAAAGGAACATCATTTTTTATGTAGTTAACTTTTATTTATAGCTTTTATGCCTCTTGATTTCTGTAATTATTTTAATTATAGTCTTTTATATTTGGAGTCATATTTTCAAATATATCCTTGCCATTTTATGCATTTTTCTGACACCAAAGAAGAGTACAGTGCTTTTTATAATTCCATTTTGAATCATATAATGTCATGCTAATTCCAAAATTTTCTTAATATCTGATTGCTTATTTTATTCTATATTGCTACTTTAAGTCATATCAGAGAGAGATGATGGAATTTACCTGAAACCAAGTCATTTCAAAATATAAAGTTTTTGTTTTATTTTTAAAGTGTTTTTATTTATTTTCAATTTGTATGAGATGTTTGTTTTATTTACATTTCAAATGTTATCCCCTTTCCTCATTTCCCCTTCGAAAACCCCCAATCCCATCCCCCCTCCCCCTGCTCGCCACTCCCCTCCCACTTTCCTGACCTGGCATTCCACTACCCTGGTGTATCAAGCCTTCACAGGACCAATTCTTCTCTCATACAATACATCCTGACCACAGTTTCCCATCCCTCCAGTCCTCCCAACTACCCCTCTCTATCCCTTTCCCCCAGACCCACTTCTTTTCCATTTCCTCCAGAGGAAAAAGCAGGTATCTAAGAGATGACTCCCTGACAGGACAAGATACAGTAAATCTCATACTGAGACTGGACAAGGCACCCTAATACAAGGAAAAGAGTCTCAAGAATAGGCAAATGAGTCAGAGACACAACTAGCTTCAGTGGTTAGAGCCCCACAATACCCCTAAGCTAATAGCCATAACATATACAGAGAACCTGGTGCAGACCTATGGTGGCCATGCTTGCCGATTCAGTCTCTGCGAGCCCATGTAATCCTGCTTAATTGTTATGGTGGGCCATGTTCTCCTGGTGTTATCCATCCCCTCTGACTCCTACAATTTTTCCTCTCCCTCTTCCATAGAGTCCCCAGTGTCAGACAGGAGTGGCCTGATAGCTTCAGTTACACTCACTGTGTATATTGTCTGGATGTGGGTGTCATCTGCCGCTGGATGAAAGCTCTCTGATAATGCCTATATGAGAGCAATCTATGGAGTATCATTAAGAATCATTTCATAGTTTGCTTGATTGGTTTTCTGTTGGTGGTGTGTTTTTGTTTATTTTGTTTTTGTTTTGTTTTGTTTTGTTTTGCTTGCCAGTTATGTTTAGTTGTACTCTAGGTCTCTGCACTATCTAGTCTCTGGTTTCTGGCCATCCAGGCAGTGAAGGGTATGAACTCCTTCTCTTGGTATGAGCTCAAATTAAACTAGACTTTGGTTGGCTGCTCCCACAAGCTCTATGCTACTGTTCCCGGAGCACATTTTGTAGGTAGGACAGATTGTAGGCAGAGGATTTCATGGCTGAATTAGTGACCAGGTTTCTCTTTTTGTAGCCCATAGGATACTGTAACTATGGGATTTTCTATCTCCACCCAAGTTTCCTAAATTAATGATCCTGAGACTTGTATTAATTATGAATAAATGCTTAGACCATATTCTTTTCCTCATTCCCTGGCTAGCTGGCTCCTTATCCTTTTTATTCTAAGTCCTGAAGTGTGTTTAGTTCTCTCTCCTCAGTTTCATGTGCCTATCTCCAGTAATGTTCAGAGAAATCTCCTACCCCTATAACTCTCCCAGAATCTTCTATATCAGAACTTTTACCTCCCTACTTCCTGCCATAGCTCATAGGCAAATAACCTTGTACTGACAGGAAAAACTTCTACACCTTGCACAAAAAATTCACTCTAAGGGTATCTTCTCAATCAAAAAAGACAAGATAGATGGGATGAAGTATCCATGCAAAAGCATGAGCTTGACCCCTCTATGCTCAATGAGCTATACCCACATATCTCAAAACCTTTATCACAAAATTTTTCCTGTTTAAAGGAAAGACAGGGACAAAATAGAAGCAGTGACTGAAGGAAAGGCCATCCAGAGCAATTCCACCTAGGGATCCACCCCATCTGCAGACACTAAACCCCAACACTATTGGTAATGCCAAGAAGCTCTTGCTGACAGGAGCCTGGTATGGCTGTCCCCTGAGAGGTTCTGCCAGGACCTGACTAATACAGATATGGTCAACCATCAGACTGATCCTGAGAACCCCAATGGAAGAGCTAGGGGAAGGACTGGAGGAGCTGAAGGGGATTGCAACCACATAGGGAGAACAGCATCAACTAACCAACCAGACTACCCAGAGCTCCCTGGGACTAAGCCACCACCAAAGAGCATACATGGAGGTATCCATGGCTCCAGCTACATATGTATTAAAGAATGGTCTTATCTGGCAATAGTGGGATGGTAGGCCCATGGTCCTGTAGATGCCTGATGCCCCTGCATATGGGGATGCTAAAACAGTGAGGCACGAGTGGGCAAGTGGGTGAAGGAGCACCCTCATAGAGGCAAAGTGGAAGGGCGAGAAGGTGGATAAGATGGGGAGGTTGTGGTCTAGAAGGGGGATATCATTTGAAATTTAAATGAATAAAATGATTAATAAAACATTATCTCAGCAGTAGGGCCCTCTCCTACATCAACCTTGATTATTTAGAATTCTCCATAGAACCTCCTTGGCTAACAACTCAACCTAATGTAATCCAGTCCCACCCATGGAAGCTACAAAAGATGGACGGTTGAGACTCCATATTTTCCATTACTAGGCATCCTTACTAGGGACACACATAGATTCCAGGAAGTTTCAATAGGTTTCCACATCACTCCCCCAATGCTCCCCAATTCCAGTTGTCTCTCCCTACTCTCTCCCTATGCTCTTTCTCTCTCTACATCCCTCCCCCAACCTGATCCTTCTAGCTTCTGTCCACTCCCACCTCCAGTCCTCCAGTAAAATTCAGGTATCCTCCCTAGTACCCCTCTCAAATTGATAGCCTTTTTTATTTTATTGTCATTGCACTCGCTCACTCTTCCTCCCTCCCCCCTCTCTGTGTGTATGTGTGTGTGTGTGTGTGTGTGTGTGTGTGTGTGTGTGTGTAAGAGAGGCAGAGACAGAAAGTGAGAGAGAGCTAAAAGGCTGTGTATACTGCTTAACATCTGAATCTTGACTCAAAAAAGTGTACAACCCAAAGTACCAAGTATAGTTCTGAAAAACTTAAGTGATCAGAAAAAATTACCTGCTATCTCACTAGCAATATTGTTTTTTTTTTCAGATTTCTTTTTCTAAAAATCATTTTATTTGTTTATATCTCAAATGATATCCTCCTTCCTGGTTTCTCCTCCACAACTTCCCCATTCTATCCCCCATCTCTCTCTTCCTCTTTGCCTCTACAATAGTTATTAAAATGTGTATAGAGAAAGCAAATTCAACAAATTATGGGCATACGATACAGTATGTTTATTTACCACTTACACATTCGTTGTAATTCATTTTTCTTTTTTAAATGAAAGTACAGCTGAAGAACAATGTGCACTTTGCTGTTTTGTGTCTGGGGTTTGGTTTATTTTATTTAATACTGTCATTATTACTTGGTGCTCTTTCATTCCTGTGAGCACCGACTGTGTGGGATTGTTACTGTTCTTCATTCTCTGTTCTAGCCCTCAGTTCCCAACCCTGCAACAACCCACAGATGCCATATGCTGTCATGAATGAGATGCAAAGTTTCCATCTTTGTACTTTGGCCTCATCTTCACTTTTGTGACCTAATATTAATATTGTTTCTTTATTCTATTAGAAAAAACATACTTTATGGATATGAGAGCTGGATTGGTGTGTAAGAGAGCTTTAAAAAGTCCAGATTCAGTCTCCAGCCCACATATATGTGTCTTATACTTAGAACTAGAAGATAAAATTTCCTTTTCTGTCTATTGTAGGAATCTAAATCTGCACGGTATACATTCACACAGAGCCAGATCTGTGAGCATACTCACACATACACACACACACACACACACACACACACACACACACACATCCACGTCTTCAATACTTCATTAAAAGACTTTGTGTGTTCTTTTATCCACTTGACCATGGGTAAATTATTTTATCCCTCCAAATTGCAGTATTTTCCTGTGTGTCTTTGTCTGTTTCCCCCACCTTAAATCCACTCTGTACATGATTCCACACCAGGTCATTGCCTGAGCGTCTTTGGTGACAAAAGCCATTATTAAGCAGTCTTTGTTCCATATTGCAGAAATAAGAATTAACAAGTTTGAGGTCTAGAGAGAAATGACTGACTATGCAAACACAAAAACCTTATCTCAGAATTCCAGCATCTGTAAAGAAGCCTGTTGTGGTAAGACATGTCTGTTACCTCAGCACTGATAGGGGTCAAAGACATGGAAATTCCAAGAACTCATCGGGAGTCACCTTAGCAGCATTAATGAGCACCATTTTCAGAAACAGACAATGTCTCAAAACAATAAGGGTTATCAAGAAAGACACTAGGCATCAACTTTTGGACTTCATGTACATATGTGCAAACATGTACACACACATAGAAGCACACAGATATATACACATATATACATATGCACACAAAAGAAAGAACACTAACACAAAGTTTGAAAACTGTTGCTCATGTATTCTTTTATACTATTATGCTAGTCATTTCTACTATGCATATTTTACTATCATGTAAATACTACCTTATCATATTACCATTGACATTTTTGATGTGTGGTTGAAGCTATTGTCTATATTTAAAACTTGGAGCTTATTTTTCTCATTACTACAAATAAAATGCTTCATAAATCTGCATATCACATAACCTTTCCCCCAGATACATAATTTTATTTTAGAGCTTGGAAAGAGAGGTCCAGTTTTTTTCATGTAAGTCTTTTAACATCAAACATTCAAATGTTTATAATTTATTTCTGATGGCCATAGCTACCCTCCCTCTTATTTGCTTAGTTATAATACCATAAATAACAGGGTTAAGAGAAGGAGGAATGACAACATAAAGGTTGGCAAGAAGAATGTGGATGTATCGGGGAACATTTCGGCCAAACTGATGAATCTTAAAGGAGAAAAATGCTGGTGTGTAGAAAGAAAACATGACATAGACATGAGAGCCACAGGTGCTGAGAGCCTTCAGTCGAGCATCCCTGGAAGGGAGGCAGAAGATAGCATGGAGGATCTGGACATAGCAAAGGATAATTGCTACAGTATCCAAAACCAGGTTAGAGATAGCACACAAGCCATAGATGATGTTCACCTTGATGCTGGCACAGGACAGGCAGGCAATGCCCATGTGCTCATAGTATGTGTGTGGAATAACGATGTCCATAGAAGGGAAATCTCTGGATGAGCACAATAAAGGGAATTACAATGACTAAGGGTCTCAGGAGGACAATCCAAGCATTGATGACTACCTAGTTTGCCAGCACCAGTGTGTAGTGAAGAGGATTATGGATATGGCCACATAGGGATTGTAGGCCATGGCCAAAAGCACAGCTGAATCCACACCCGTGAACAGATGGATGAAGAACATCTGGATAACACAGCCATCAAATGATATCTTTTTAAACTGAGCCAGAAGATTCCAAGCATCTTAGGGATGGTGGATGTGGACAAGTCAAGGTCAATAGATGACAGAATGGCCAGAAAGTAGAACATGGGTTCATGGAGACTCTGTTCAGTCTGAATCACAGAAATAATCGTAATATTTCCCAGTAGAGCAGTCAAATACACAACTAAAAATGGAAATCCAATCCATAGATGTACATCCTCCAGGCCTGGAATTCCCAGAAGAAGAAAAAAGTAGAGATGGAATTGTGTGTAATTGGGAGAGGCCATGCTTCTATTGTCCTTATGATTCTTTATGCTGTGCACCAACTATCCAAGGTCATTTAATTCTGTAGAATTATATATCAATGTTTTATCTTTCCTAATAACAAAGCCAATCAAGAAACAACAATCTCATGAAAACATAAATTAAATAAGTAATATAAAAATTCATGCTTTTTCATATTATTTCAAAAAGTAATTAATTGCACCTCTTTGTACTTACATATAAAGGAAATTAAATGACTTTTTCCAAGGACTAATGGGCTACAAAGACAAAGGATGAAGGCCAGATATTCATGCACAAAGCTTACTCTCGTGTTTGGATTTGGGGAGATGGGTGTAATTTCTATACCTTAAAGAAACTTTGGAGGTAACAATTGCTGTAATATATAGCCTTTCTGACAACTTAATATGCTTTAATTTTCCCTATCTTAGGAAAATTTTTCATACTAACTAGTGGAGATTGCACTAAATGATTTAAGGTTTGAAACCCAATGAAGGAAGCTGATAAGTAAATATATGACATTATATTATCAGCATTAAGCTAGTTTATATTTCAGCTAAAAATTTTTACTTGTTTTGAATATATTTGATATGTTTGAGGGGATGTTAGCAATTGATTTTGTGACAGAATGCTAAAAATAGCACAAGAGAGAAAGGTGAAATTAGGAGCTTGGTTCATCATAGGTAAAATTTAAAACTCCAGCTTGACTCCAGATGAATATGTGAAATCTTAATTGAATCATTTTATGTGCTGTTTCCATTATGAATGTATGCCAGAAGATTTTAATGCACAGAAAGATTAAAAGTAATTATGTAGAATGACTATATAATTATATATGTATATACCTATACATACATATTTACCTGTGTATAAATGTGTGTGTGTATACATATATTCAAAACCATTTCTATTTGACATTCTCAACAAGAGTATCTGACATTAATTTTCTGTCATACCTCCCCTGTACTTAGCCACTCACCGTGACAGTTTTCCCCTCTTTTTATTAGTTGACACTCTTATTACACATTTCAATTCTTACACTCTAGGAGCCTCTCCTATGTCGCAACCCAACATTTCCCGCCCCACTAAAGGCTTTCTTCTTTTACTTCTCTAAACAGGTCCCTGCCCTCTTCAAGTGTGGAGGTCTTACCATGTCAGAAAAATTACATATTTGCTAACAACTCCACCTCTTTCAATTTTCCAAAATATCTGCATTCCATATCAAATTGCTGCTGTTTTTTCATTGTTCTAATCTCTTCACCCACCTATCAGATTTGTCTATTTAAAACCCAGTTCAGAAACTCCACACAATCTTTTCTTCTAAAATGTCTAATTTCTAAGAAAATGTTACAAACTGAAATCATGTGAAGCTTCTATGGGATCACCTACACTGTAAAAGTCTTTCCTATGTCATGTAGTTTCTTTCTAGATTTCTTTTTTAGGTAATTAAATTTGCACTTTTTTCGTGTCATAACTGAGTTATACACTGCCTTTCTGATGATGTTCTTTTCATTCTATTTACTACAATATAAAATAAGCAATATTAATGTTCTTTACACAATTATATTTAGTTGTATTTTAGTTCCTATTTGAGCTACAAACTATAGTACATACTCACAACCTTTGACCATGTAGATACCACTCTTTCTTCTCTTTGTCTTCTCCCTCTGTCTCTCTGTGTCACTTTGTCTCTCTGTCTCTCTCTGTTTGTCTGTCTCTCAGTCTATGTCTGTCAGTCTGTCTCTGTTTCTGTCTCTCTAAATCTTTCTTACCTTCTATGGCTAAGCTTACTCTAACTGAAAAAATCAATATTCTTACATTTTGACCACAATATTTCAGTGCATTGCTTCCCCAGCACTCACATAATGGGTTATAAAGACATAAACTGTCTTCTGCTTGAAACCAGGCTCTGTTTGGTCAATGGCATTAATCCCATCATACTCTCTAAGACCTTGGCTATAATTCCCCTTTACTTTTTGGGTACTCTTAAAGCAATATACAAATACTGGATATTTTTCATTCTCAGTATTCCAGAAATACTATGGTAACTTTCGTTGGGTACTAACACTTACTAGAGATCTGCTTTAATGAAATTTAGGTGTAAAACATGATATTATTATTTATAGACCCAATGTTTAACATTAGATTCTTTGAGCTTGTTATACTTTTACACATGGAGTTATGTGCACATTAATTAGAAATTTTCCATTTCTCTGCCTCTTAGGCCATTCTATTATTTGTTTCTATATGCTTGGTGATTTTAAATACCAAATACCTATGCATCATACATAAGTCATCCCTCATAGACTGTCTTATATCACTTAATATAGTGAGAGATGGTTCACTGCTGCAATTTTTGCCAGTTGTAGGATTTCTGCTTGTTTAGATGTAAATAATTTTGAGCTTATAATGAATGTTCTATTCTATTACATTTTTATATGTTCCTATTGTTGAGCATACACTGTGCTTAAGCATCCTAACAGATGTTCACAGTACTGTGGTAGTAATAAACCTGCTAATGCTTACTTTATAAAAAATGCTATTTTGTGTTTTCCATATCATGCATTTTTTCAATTCTTTTTTAATATATCTCAGGAATTCTACATCATATATTACTTCTTTAATACTTTTGTTTTATGAGAAGCCTCCATAATACATAATTCTTTGCACCATTTTCTCATCCCTACAAATAAATGTGCCAGGGTTCCAACTTCTTTAGTTACACATTAATATTTATTCTTGCTTCTTTTTTTAAATAGAGTCATCCTTATAATAAGTAAGATAGTAGCTTGAGTTTGAATGGCTTTTCCCCCATATTAATGATCCTGAGCATTATGCCACATATCTTTCAGACACAATTTCATTTTCTTTAGAAAAAAATCTACTTATTCAAGTATTTTAAAATCAAATGGTAGGGCCTTAATTGTAGAGTTTCCTTTATATTTTGGAGTCAGCCTGTCAAATGTGTGCAAAATGATATTGTAGTATATTAAATAATTAACTTTTGTATAATTTAAGTCATCAATTGATTTAGCTTTATACAACTATCTAAACTATACGTAATACACTTAGTAAAACTATGAAAACAAGCACACTTTAGGTCTCTGGTTCTTAGTGGTATCTGATATACTGGGAGGTTAAAACAATTTTCAAATTTTTAGCAGTATGAATTAAATGTTTGTATCAGAAAATGTACAATGTTTGTTCTATTTCATCTCTATAATCTTGATAAAGATAACACTTATGGAATATATTAAGAAGGAGGGTGAGGTTGAGGTAAGCCACAGAACCACTCTGTAACTTAAAAACTATCAAAATGTGGAACAGAAGTTCAAAAATCATGATTGCAATAATATGCTATGTTGTTTCCTATATATTTAACAAGTTAATCAAAGAACTATTTAAGAAATAACAATGAAAGTATTATCAGAGTAGGATGTGCTGAAACTAAGTTGTAGAATGAAAAATCAAAACAATAGAAACTTGAAATGTTAGAAATACTAGAAGCACAAAGCATGGAGAGAGAAAGCAAGCTATATTTTCCACATAACACCAAGAAATTAAGTATTTTGTTCATCATTTTCACTAATTTTTATGTCTACATTATATTCTATTTCTTTATTTAAATATTAAAAATCTAATAGAGAATGGCAGAACTGAAATTAAAATTAACTAGTCATTCTTGGCAGCAGCAAAGGGAGGTGGGCCAGAATGCTAATTCAAGAATGGTAAAGGGACTGGGGAAGAATACAAAAACAATTTTAATGTTCTATCCCATCATGAGGTGATTTGTTTGACAATTATTATTTCTTTTTTTAATTCGATATGTTTTTTATTTACATTTCAAATGATTTCCCCTTTTCTGGACCCCAACTCCCCGAAAGTCCCATCAGCCCCCATGCCTCCCCCTGTTTTCCCACCCAACTCTTCCCACTTCCCCGTTCTGGTTTTGCCCTATACTGCTTCACTGAGTCTTTCCAGAACAAGGGGCCACTCCTCAGTTCTTCTTGTACCTCATATGATGTATGGATTATGTTTTGGGTTTTCCAGTTTTCAAGGTTAACACCCACTTATTAGTAAGTGCATACCATGATTCATCTTTTCAGTCTGGGTTACCTCACTTGGTATGATGTTCTCCAGCTCCATTGTGTAGATATACCACATTTTTTGCAACTACTCTTCTGTTGAGGGATATCTGTGTTCTTTCCAGCTTCTGGCAATTATAAATAGGGCTGCTATGAACATAGTGGAACATGTATCCTTATTACATGCTGGGGAATCTTCTTGGGTATATGCCCAGGAGTGGTATAGCAGGATCTTCTAGAATTGAGGTGCCCAGTTTTCAGAGGAACCGCCAGACTGATTTCCAGAGTGGTTGTACCAATTTGCAACCCCACCAGCAGTGGAGGAGTATTCCTCTTTCTCCACATCCTCGCCAACATCTACTGTCTCCTGACTTTTTAATCTTAGCCATTCTGACTGGTGTAAGGTGAAATCTCAGGGTTGATTTGATTTGCATTACCCTAATGACTAATGAAGTTGAGCATTTTTTAAGATGCTTCTCTGCCATCCGAAGTTCTTCAGGTGAAAATTCTTTGTTTAACTCTGTACTCCATTTTTAATGGGGTTATTTGGTTTTCTGGAATCTAACTTCTTGAGTTCTTTATATATATTGGATATTAGCCCTCTATCGGGTGTAGGGTTGGTGAAGATCCTTTCCCAATTTGATGGTTGCCGTTTTGTCCTTTTAACAGTGTCCTTTGCCTTACAGAAACTTTATAATTTTATGAGGTCCCATTTGTCAATTCTTGATCTTAAAGCATACGCTATTGTGATCTGTTCAGGAACGTTTCCCCTGTGCCCATGTCTTCAAGGGTCTTCCCCAGTTTCTTTTCTATTAGTTTCAGTGTGTCTGGTTTTACATGGAGGTCCTTGATCCACTTGGAGTGAAGTTTAGTACATGGAGATAAGAATGCATCAATTCGCATTCTTCTGCATGCTGACCTCCAATTGAACCAGCACCATTTGTTGAAAAGGCTATCTTTTTTCCACTGGATGTTTTTGGCTCCTTTGTCGAAGATCAAGTGACCATAGGTGTGTGGATTCATTTCTGGATCTTCAATTCTATTCCATTGGTCCACTTGTCTGTCACTGTGCCAATACCATGCAGTTTTTAACACTATTGCTCTGAAGTATTGCTTGAGGTCAGGGATGCTGATTCCCCCAGACTTTCTTTTGTTGCTGAGAATTATTTTAGCTATCCTGGGTTTTTTTGTTATTCCAGATGAATTTGATAATTGCTCTTTCTAGCTCTGTGAAGAATTGAGTTGGGATTTTGATGGGTATTGCATTGAATCTGTATATTGCTTTTGGCAAAATGGCCATTTTAACTATATTGATTCTGCCGATCCATGAGCATGGGAGGTTTTCCCATTTTTTGAGGTCTTCTTCCATTTCTTTCTTCAGAGTCTTGAAGATCTTGTCATACAGATCTTTTGCATGTTTGGTAAGATTCACCTCAAGATACTTTATACTGTTTGTGGCTATTGTGAAGGGGGTCATTTCCCTAATTTCTTTCTCAGCCTGCTTATCCTTTGAGTATAGGAAGGCCACTGATTTGCTTGAGTTGATTTTATAACCTGCCACTTTGCTGAAGTTGTTTATCAGCTGTAGGAGTTCTCTAGTGGAGTTTTTTGGGTCCCTGAAAGTGCTGGGACAGTCTGCTGTGCTAAGAACCTCCTGGCCGGGTTGACACACAGATGGCCCACCGGGCAGCCCAGTTCTTGGGGTCAGTCTAGGACAAACTACAGCTCATAAATATGTACAATTGTGTATGTTAATTAATATATTCAAAACAAGCATTTACTAAAGTAATTATAATACACAAAATGATAAAAAATAAGTGGATTAAAAATACAGGGAGACTCCACTGACAGTAGTAAAGACATATACAGTCACACATCCTTTATAAAAGTGTTTAAAAACAATATTTATAAAGCTGTCATCAGTGTAGACTGAGTCTGGGTAAATGCTCACCTCATTATGTTCCTTTCTCACGGATACTTTCCATGGTCAGTTAACTTTTCCTTTTCATTCTTTTCCTGTCATGCATTTTTATCCCCCAAACTAAAGGTCAGTAAATGGCTACAATGAATCAACTCCTTAGGAAAAAGCCAGAATTTAGCAAAGCTTTCTAGATGAGCTTGTTCAACTGACCCAACATAGTTCCAATCTCACCAACTCTAAATAAGGTGGGAGTTTTGTGTGGTAAGCATTGTCCTTAAAATGAAGCACATAAACATCTGAACTCCTTGGAGACCAAAGCCTCTCAGGGGCACTGAGAGATACGTTTCATAATTGTAAAAAAAAAAATCACTGAGAATAAAGAAAACTGACCTGGTTTTTGAGGTAAATGACTAATGATTTACTTTCTTATCTCTAAGCAAGACAGGCATGCTCACATGCCCTCACTGCTAGGTGCCTCTACTTCTAGATTCCCTTTCATGAGCCATGAGTATAGGTAATTTGTGGCCAAAGTCTATAAATGCTTATTTCCATTATATTTGTGGCCCCAGCACTAACCAAAATTCAACTTTATATAAAACCATGGCAATAATGGTGTTCAACTATAATTCCACCTGGAGTTTCCAACTTCCAGGCTTGAAAAAGATTATACATTAAAATAATGGCAAAGTATTTAAAACACAAATCCCAATTTTGTTCCTGTTTCTTATAGACAATAATACAGGGCTTCTAAATTTACTATGCAAAAGACAAATGCCTGGGGAAAGAAATATGAGGCATAAGAAAACAACAGAGAGCAGAAGTTGAGTTTTCACCTGGCCTATTTAATACATAAATGAATTAGGCTAAGAAATTTAAACCTTATCTCAATTAATTGTTATGTCTGACTCTCCATCAAGGCATTCATAATATAAGGAAGAAATGTCTAAATTTGTAAATGTTTGATAATATTCTGAACTAGGATATAGAATTTCACAGAGATTTCAGTTACCATGGAGATATTTCTTAGAACTTTGTAGTTATATGTTATTAACACTCTGCTAGTTCCATAAGTTTATGTATGCAGTAAATAAGAAACATGAATCAAATAAACCACTTCTGGAATATCAGTTTTAATATTATATAAAAACTGTATATTTAGAAAGTTTCAATTGTATTAGATTTCATACTACTCCTCAAATGCCACTTAATTTTTGCCATCTATCCTGTATTTCTTCCCATAATACCCTTTCCCATTTTCTTCTAAGTGTAATCTTCCTGTTTTAATTACCCTCCTCACATCTATTTCTTTTTTCTTTCCTAATGAGATCCATCTATTATCTCTAGCCCCTTACTTTATATCTACTCTCTCTGATTCTGTGAATTATTACTTGACTTTCATTGTCTTAGCTAAAATCCATGCACATATACAAACCATATTCACCTTTCTGACTCTGGGATACATCATTCAGGATTTTTTTTTTTTACTAGTTCCATCCACTTTCTTACAAATTTTCTGATAAAAATGTGTCATGTTTTCTATCAGCTGAGTAATACTCCTTTGTGTAAATAAACATTTTTACAAGCCATTCTTCTGTTGAAGGAAATTTAGGTTATTTCAACTTTCTGACTATTATGAATAGAGTAGCAATAATTATGATTGAACAAATATGTTTGTTGTAGAATGAAGCATTATTTGGATATCTGCAAAAAAAAAGTGATATAATTAGATCTTGAGGTAGACTGATTCCCATCTGCCATAGGAACCACTACACTGATTTTCAGAGAAGCTCCACATGTTTGTAGTCCAGGAACATATGAGTGTTCCTCTTGGTCCATCTCTTCATCAGCATAAACTGGTCTTAGACATTCTGACACGTGTAAAATAAAATTGTTTAGACTTGCATTTTCCTAATTTCTAAGAATATAAGACATTTCTTTAAGTGTTTCTCAGCCTTTTGAGTTTACTCTATTGAGAATTCTCTGTTTAGAGCTCTATTCCATTTTTTAATTGTTTATTTGTTTTCTTCATATATAGTTTCTTGAGTTCCTTATATATTTTGGATATTGACCATCTGTTGGATGCATAGTTTGGAAAAAAAGTTTGACTACTACTTTGGCTGAATGACAGTTTTTCTATTTCAAGAGTTCCCATGTATTATTTGTTGTTGTTAGTGCCTGCACTACTGGTATTCTATTTATAATGACTTATCCTATTACAAAGAATTCAAGGTTATTCTTCACTCTCTCTTTCACCAGGTTCAGCACACAGACAGTGGTTTATGTTGATGTCTTTGATCTATCTGTAGTTGTTTGTATAGTGTAATAACTATGCATCTATTTATATTCTTCTACTTGCAGTCATCCAATTTGACCAGAACTATTTGTAAATATGGTGTATTTTTTCCAGATGTATTTCTGTCCTCTTTATCAAAATCAGATGTCCATAGGTATTTGAAGTTAGGTCTGGATCTTCAATTAATTTCATTGGTGATTGTGTCTCTTTTGTTCCAATACCACCACTATCTTTATTACAATAGCTCTGTAATACAACTTGAAATCAGTTATGGTGATACCTCCAAAATTTCTTTATTTTATTCAAGCTTGTTTTAGCTATCCTGGGTTTTTTTTGTTTTTACATAAGAGGTTAAGAATTGTCCTTTCAAGATCTGTGAATAGTTGTGTTGAAATCTTGATGGGGATTGCACTGAATGTCTACATTGCTATTGGTACTATGTCCCTTTTTACTATAATAACCCTACTAATCCATGAGCATGAAAAAAAAACTTCTATCTTCTGATTTCTACTTAAATTTCTTTCTTAGGTGACTTAAAGTTGTATTGTACAAGTTGTTTGATTGCTTGGTTATAGATACCCAAGGTATTTTATATTGTTTGAGACTATATTAAAAAAAATGCTGTTTTTCTAATGTCTTTCTTGTCATATTATGTAGAAGGACTATTGAGTTTTGTGAGTTAATTTTATAATCAGCTACTCTGTTATCAGCTGAAGGATTTTCCTGATTAATTTTTGGGGGTCAGTCAATTATACTATATCATCTTCAAATAAAATACTTTTACTTCTTCCTTTCCAATTTGTATCGTATTGATCTCCTTCAGTTGTCTTATTGCTCTAGCTAAGACTTCAAGTAATGTATTGAATAGGTATGGAAAGAGTGGACTACCTTGTCTTAGGTACAGGAAGGTACTCTGTATGTTCTCAAAAGAAGAACATAAAAACAAGGCAGCCACAAACCCATTATCTTGATGTAAGATATGCTAGGGAAAAGCTTGTGGGAGAAACCAAACATTAACTGATTTGACTTAATGTACACTCCACAAGATGGAATCAATTGCTGACACTGTTTGAGTGACAAAACTTGATCCAAGGTAGCCCAGGAAAGTAGGGTAAAAACCAAATAATACTGGCCTAAAATATGGTGATAAAGAGTCTTTTAAGGGTATTTTATCATATATCAGTGCCTTGTTCAGCTAGTATCAGAGATGCTTCCTCCTGCAGTAGATAGGAACTGATACAGAGACCAACAGTCAGGCATTATGAATGAGAAAACTTGGAACAGTTAGCCCTAAATAGAATATCTCTGTCAAATCCTTCATTTCAGAGCTCAAGGAACACGGGAAGGTCAACACATCTAAGTACTTCTTGTTGACACTCAGTGCATTTCTTTGTATTCCTTTGCCAATAGTCTTTTATTGTAATTTCAACTGATGAATAAAATATTTGCTGTCTTGTAGCACGTCTTCTTTCTGTGTCTTGGTCTGAAAGCTAATCACTACTTGATAGTGCTTCAATACGAAACATTTTTCATTTTAGATAAGTTATTTTATTTTGAAACATTTGTTGAGTACAGAATGTGTATTCTTTTTTTGTCATATTTCATCTATTCTTTGAAATTTTCTATACTTGAATACAATGTTTCATGATCATATTTATTCTCTTTCACACATCCTCTTTAACCCTCTCAACAATTTCCTATCATAACATCATCCTCTGACTCTCATAACTTTTTAAAATTTGTTATTGATTTATTTAACCAGTGTGTCCAATTTACTCTATTTGTGTAAACATGTTTGTGGGATCATCTGCTGGGCATGGAACACCTACCATTAACTCTATCCCTGAAAAAAAGTGACTCTCTCCTCCAGCAACCATGAACTGCCAATAGCTCCTAAACTAGCTATGGGGCCTCAGGAGCTCAATCTCATTCCATGAAGGACTTTTTCATTTCCTTAATTTTTTTGTATTATAAAATAATTATGTCACTCACCTCTTTTGTTTCTTCCCTCCAAACTTTCCCAGGTACTCCCCCTGTCTCACTTACAAATTTATGGCCTTGTTTTGTTTTAGAATCTTTTAGCATTTGAATTTTAAGGAGTAAAGTAAAATACATTTTTTATAATTCACAATAAATATTACTCAAAAGTTTAGAAACATATTAATCATAGATTTTTAAACATAAATTATATTATATTTTTAAAAATATTATTTAACAGCTGAAACATTTTTATGCTTGCATTGGAGGCAAAACTGAACAGAATCTTAATTCAATAGAGTACACTGTTTCTAAAAAACTTGTCATAAGTATCACAGACCTATGACACAAAAAATCACTAAATAGCATTTATTCAGTTTAATGTATTTTCCAAAGTCATCTTCCAATAAAATAGAAATTCTACAACTCATCCTATAAGAATAATGGATAAAGAAAATGTGGTACATTTACACATGGTGTACTTCTCAGCAATTAGGGAAAAATGACATCATGTAATTTGCAAACAAATGGATGGAACTAAAAAAAAATTATCCTGAGTGAGGTATCCCAGTCCTAGAAAGAAAAACCTGGTATATACTCACTTATAAGTTGACATTAGCTTTAAAGGCTGACCATGCTATAATCACAGACACAGAGACGGTAAATAACAGAGAGGGCTCTAACGGTAATGTGTGGCTCTCCCTGAGAAAGGAAAATAGAATATATTTTTGTGGATGTTGGAGGCAGATCAAAATAAGAACAGGAGGAATTGGATTGAGGAAGGAAGGATGGAGGGAGAGGGTATAGGAATTGGCCACTGAAATTGAAGGGGCACTTGGGAGTAGTGTGGAATTCTAGTGTAGTGGAAACTTCCTGAAATCTAGGAGGGTGACCCTGATGAGAACACCTAGTAATGGAAGGCATGCAGCCTGAACCAATCATCTTCTGTAACCACACAAGGTCTTCTGTGATGAACCTGGAACAGCAACCTTCCACCTATAACCTGTCCTGCCTGTAAAATGTAACAGGAGCTTTGGTATTGGCCAACCAATGACTGGCTTAACCTGATGCCCAAGCCACTAGAGGGAGCCCATACCCAACACTGCCTGCATGGCCAGGAACTGGAATCTGGATGACCCAGACTTCATATAGACACAAACACAACTAGAAGAAAAAAGAAAAGGAAAGAAAAAGAAAAAAGAGAGAAAGAAAGAAAGAAAGAAAGAAAGAAAGAAAGAAAGAAAGAAAGAAAGAAAGAAAGAAAGAAAGAAAGAAAGAAAGAAAGAAAGAAAGAAAAGGAAAAGAAAATATAAAGAACTTAAGAAGTTAGACTCCAGAAAACCAAACAAACCTATTAAAAAATGGGGTACAGAGTTAAACAGGGAATTCTCACCTGAAGAACTTCGGATGGCGGGGAAGCATCTTAAAAAATGCTCAACTTCATTAGTCATTAGGGAAATGCAAATCAAAACAACCCTGAGATTTCACCTTACACCAGTCAGAATGGCTAAGATTAAAAATTCAGGAGACAGCGGGTGTTGGAGAGGATGTGGAGAAAGAGGAACACTCCTCCACTGCTGGTGGGGTTGCAAATTGGTACAACCACTCTGGAAATCAGTCTGGCGGTTCCTCCGAAAACTGGGCACCTCACTTCCAGAAGATCCTGCTATACCACTCCTGGACATATACCCAGAGGATTCCCCACCATGTAATAAGGATACATGCACTACTATGTTCATAGCAGCCCTATTTATAATTGCCAGATGCTGGAAAGAACCCAGGTATCCCTCAACAGAAGAGTGGATGCAAAAAATGTGGTATATCTACACAATGGAGTACTATTCAGCCATTAGAAACAATGAATTCATGAAATTCTTAGGCAAATGGATGGAGCTAGAAAACATCATACTAAGTGAGGTAACCCAGACTCAAAAGGTGACTCATGGTATGCACTCACTAATAAGTGGATATTAACCTAGAAAACTGGAATACCCCAAACATAATCCATACATCAAATGAGGTACAAGAAGAAAGGAGGAGTGGCCCCTTGTTCTAGAAAGACTCAGTGAAGAAGTATAGGGCAAAACCAGAACGGGGAAGTGGGAAGGGGTGGGTGGGAGGACAGGGGGAGAAAAGGGAGGCTTATGGGACTTTCGGGGAGTGGGGGGCTAGAAAAGGGGAAATCATTTGAAATGTAAATAAAAAATATATCGAATAATAATAAAAAAAAGAAAAGAAAAGCCACAAAAAAAAAATCTGTTATATTCATGTACGAGTGCCTAGTCCAATTGTCAGCAGGAAGCTTCCTTGAAGTAGAAGCTTCTGGTTTCTTTGGAAAGTCAATTATGTCAAATGATATTTTGCTGGGGCACAGAGGTGAATGAATATTTTGCTAAAGCAGACAGTCTCTAATAAGGGAGTTTGAATATTTACTTAGAACACACTTTTATTAAAAAAAGACAAAATACAACGTTTAGTTTGAACATATGTATAGTATAGCACTTAAAGAATTGAGTGTGTTTTGATATCACAGAAGGTTCAATACAATTATGTAGTAAATAAGTAAATTAATTTTTTACCCTTACATATCAGGTATAATACTAGGAATGAGGCAGAAATGATATCTTTCAAGACTGATAAAAGGTTAAGTTAAAAAAAAAAAAAACTTTAAAAAAAATGTTGTACCAGTTTTCAATCCCATCAGAAGTGGAGGAGTGTTCCTCTTTCTCCACATCCACACCAAAATGTGCTGTAACCTGAGTTTTTGATCATAGCCATTCTGATTGGTGTAAGGTGGAATCTCTTGATAGTTTTGATTTGCATTTCCTTGATCACTAAGGACTTTGAACATTTCTTTAAATGCTTCTCAGCCATTCAAGATTCCTCTGTTGCAAATTCTCTGTTTAATTCTATATCCCATTCTTTTTGGATCAGGTTGTTTGGTTGTTTGGTTGGTTTTGTTTGTTTGTTTGTTTGTTTGTTTGTTGTTTTTGGGGGGGTTTTTTGGTGCTTAGCTTCTTGAGTTCTTTATATATTTTGGATATTATCCCTCTATCAGATGTGGGGTTAGTGAAGATTTTCCCCCCATTTGTAGGTTGCTGATTTGTCTTATTGACTATGTCCTTTGCCTTACAGAAGCTTTCCAGTTTCATGAGATAACATTTATCAATTCTTGATCTTAGAGCCTGAGCCATTGGAGTTCTGTTTAGAAAATCTCCCCTTGTGCCAATGAGTTCTAGGCTCTTTTCCACTTTCTCTTCTATTAGATTCAGTGTATCTGGCTTTATATTGAGGTCCTTGATCCAACTTGGACTTGACTTTGTGCAAGGTGACAAATATGGATCTATTTTCATATTTCTACATACAGACAGCAAGTAAGACCAGCACCATTTATTGAAGATGCATTTCTTTTTTCCATTGCATACTTTTGGCATCTTTTTCAAAGAGCAAGTGTCTGTAGTGTGTGGTTTTATTTTTGAGTTTTTAATTCTATTTCCTTGATCAACTTGTCTGTCTCTGTACCAGTGCTGTACAGTTTTTATCACTATTGCTCTGCAGTAGAGCTTGAGGTCCAGGATGGTGATTTCCCCAGACATTCTTTTATTGTTAAGAATAATTTTTGCTATTCTGGTTTGTTTTTCCAGATTAATTTGAGAATTGCTCTTTCTATGTCTTTGAAGAATAGTGTTGAAGTTTTGATGGGGATTGCATTGAATATGTAGATTTTTTGGTAGGATGCCCATTTTTACCATGTTACCTCTACCAATCCAGGAGCATGGGAGATCTCTCCATTTCTGAGATCTTTGATTTCTTTAATGAGAGACTTGAAGTTCTTTTCATACAGATCTTTCACTTGCATGGTTATAATTACCCCCAAGATATTTTATATTATTTGTGCTATTGTGAAGGGTGTTGGTTCTCTAATTTCTTTCTCAGCCCATTTATCATTTGTGTAAAGGAAAGCTACTGATTTGTATGAGTTAATTTTATATTGGGAGAAAATGTGGTCCATTTACACAATGGAATCCTACTCTGCTATTAAGAATGAGGACATAATGAGTTTTGCAGGCAAATGGAAGGAACTAGAAAATATCATCCTAAGTGAGGTAACTCAGACCCAAAAAGGACATGCATGGTATGTACTCACTCATAAATGAATATTAGCCAAAAACTATTGAATACCTAGGATATAATCCACAGAACTCGAGAGAGTTAGCAAACCAAAGGGCCCAAATCAGGATGCCTCAATTCCACTTGGGAGGGAGAAGAAAGCAAGCACAGGAGGCAGAGGAAGGGAAAGACCTGGGTGGGAGATGGGACAGGGAAGGGAAGGGGGGACCATGATCAGGTATTGGTGAAGATGGGAACAGGACTTAAGCCCCCAAGTGTCAGCAACAGAAAGAATGGAAACAGGCAACCCTGTGAAGTAGGAGGTTGGGGGACCCTCTAGAATGTACCAGAGACTTGGAAAGTGAGAGACTTTCAGGATTCAAAGGGAGGGACCTTTGATGAAATGCTCTACAATGGGGAGGGGGTACTTGTAGAGTCCACCTCTAGTGGGGGAACAGGACATCAAGTGGAGGGAGTCACATGGAAAGACCAGGAGTCTCAACTGACCTGGTCCCCAGAGATCTCTCAGACACTGAGCCACCAACCAGGCAGTATACACTAGCTAATATGTGGCCACTGACACATATACAACAAAGGACTTCCTTCTCTCATTCTGGCCTCAGTGAAAGAAGATGCACTTGAGGCCCCAGGGATAGGAAGGTCTGGTAGGGTGGGGGTAGCAAAGTGAGGACATCCTCTTGGACACATGGGTAGAAATGGGGGGAGGAGTTATGGGATGGGGAGTGGTTAGAGGGTGGACCAGGAAGGGGATGAAGACTGGACTGTAAAATAGGATTAAATAATAATAATAATAATAATGATGATGATGTTGACTGAATTTTACACATGTAATTAAAGACCCCATTTTGTATGTCATTTTCATACAGACTTCACTTTTGCACTTCTGTTTAAATTTTGTTCACTTAAACATTTTTATGAACTTAAAAAATAAAAGTAAAACATGAACTAAAATAATATGTAAACTAATCAATCACTAACTCTGAAAGTTTCCTCTGTTCTTGTGAAGACATATGCCCTTAAAGAGGTCTCACTTTATTCTTTTCAGTCAACAGAATATAAAGAAATCTCATATGAATCTGATTTTATTAACATATCATAATATGTTGTTTTGTTTGTAATATACAACCACTGCATTATCATAAGCTATTATATGTTTTCAGCAATTTAATATTAATAGCATTAAAATATAATGAAAATAATTATACAATTGTAGTTATATGTAAATAATTATACATTTACACTATAAGGTTTTTTTTAGACTTTTTGACTTTATGCAATGATTGCTTTGTTTCATGTTGGGATGTGCATGCTATTCAGAAAAGGCTTTGGGTCCTGTAGAGCTGGGCATAAGGGTGCTTGAAAATAATCATGTGGGTTTTAGGAACCAAAAACAGGTCTTCTGCCAGAGTAACAATTGCTCTTAACTGCTGAGCCATCTATCCAGCCCTAGGGTAAGCATTTTATAATAATTAACCCAAATTGCCTTATTACATTTGTATCTACAGCAACAAAAATAAAACTTTCCCTGAATATTTGTTTATAGCTATAAATTTATTGAATACATTGCATTTAAATAAGAAATCTCTAAGAAGTAAATCAACTTAGTACATTAGTTACTATATCTAACACTAATCCAGATAAGTTGACATGTATATAGCAGTAATAATGAACTAATGACCAGATCAGTGATTAGCTTTGAAGCCAGCATATTGATTTATGTCCCAAGTGAAAAGGATTTATTCTTCTTTGGTTGTTTTTTGTTTTTGATTGGTTTTATTTATTGTTGCATTACTTAAGTTTACTCTGTGACAGTTTCATGCACACAAGCACACTGCTTCTTTTCACCCCATCCTTTTTCATCTCCCCTCCCTGGCTCCCTGCCTAAACACAGATCTTCTTCTTGTGTTTATCTCTGTTTTGTTTGTGGCTTACTTGGAGGGATGCAGAAGGGATTTAGCTTAGTGAAGAAGCAGTTGCCTAGGAAGACCAGCAAGCTCAAGTCCTGTGCTCTTAGCTTCCAACAGAATGAGAGGAAGACTGCAGGGAAAGCAATTCCCTAATCAGTCATGGACCACTGAAATAGCTAACTTTGAAGCCTGCCTTACAGGCTTTGATTTATTGCTGCATTAAATTATATTTCATTATACTTTACATAAAAGTAAATGTACATATGACTTGTAAAAAGTACATATGACTTTTATTTGCTACCTGAGAAATTTTTGACAGGATAATGAGGGTCAATGTCTTAAAAAATAACTATTGAATAATATTAAAATTACTTGTCACAAACAATATACCATTTTATATTTATTTTGAATCAATAAGGGAATTAGGTTGAAAAGCACAGCCCAACCCAATTCATTTGCATGCTAAATGCCTTTAAATTTTACTCATTTGTGAGTGGGAATGTGGGTTACCTGGGAGATTGTTTGGCATCCATGAATACCCCCACATAAATCTAGTCTCCACACCCACATAAATCAAACCTGGTAATAATAAAATGTTAGTGCTCAGAAGGTGAAGGGGAGAGGACGGGATGCTAAGAGTCATAATTAGCTACACAGAATATAATTAAGCCATTTGCACACAAGTTCAGTGTTAGAAAGCAACCCTTTATTCTATAGCCTGCATGCATATTTTTCTAATTATAACTCAATATTTATGACATGCTGATATGTGTGAATTCATTCTGATATCTTTATAGATAAAAAAAAAGTTTAAAGAGCAAATAAAAATGCCAGTGCCAGAAAACAAATTACAAGGATGTGAAATTGAAATTTAAAAAAAAAAGAACCTGGAATATGCAAAGCATAATCCACACATCAAATGAGGTACAAGAAGAACGGAGGAGTGGCCCCTTGTTCTGGAAAGACTCAGTGAAGCAGTATAGGGCAAAACCAAAACAGGGAAGTGGGAAGGGATGGGTGGGAGAACAGTGGGAGGGAAGGGGTCTTATGTGACTTTCAGGGAGTGGGGAACCAGAAAAGGGGAAATCATTTGAAATGTAAATAAAAATACATTGAATAAAATTAAAAAAAAAGAACCTAGCTACATAGGTATATTGGTATTATAAAAGATTTTTTTAAAGGAGTTGACTTATATCTACAAAATAGGAGGAATGTTAAAAGCATTGAGCAAATTAAAGTTGAAGAAATGGAGAAGGAATCAAATGACTAAACAACATATGACAACTTCTAGAACCTTCTTTGGTTGAATTTAAACTTCATAAGATATTAATAGAAGAAAAGCTCACTAGAGTAGAAACGAAACAGAAGACTGATAAGAAGTAGTGGTGCCAGCAGCTGCCACGATTGATCTGTATTAAAGCAACATATGATGTTAGCAGAAAATTTTGTATTAAATCCCTCATGCTTTGGTTGGAGAGATGGCTTGTGGATTAAGAGTATTTTTTTCTCCATTCATTCTCCAATCATCTCCCTCCTTTTTCTCTGTCCTATGGATGGAGAGAAGAAGGTTTATGGGACATATAGGGAGGGGAGATCCAGGAAAGGGGAAATCATTTGGAATGTAAACAAAGAATATAGAAAATAAAAATATTGTTTAAAAAAAGAGTATTTTTTTCTCTTGCAGGGGATCAGGTAAGAGTCCTAAAGTTTCCGACAAACAATTGGAGCATAACATCTGTAATTCCAGTTCCAGGGAATCTGATGCCCTCTCCTGGCATTCATGGATACTCTCTGCATGTAACGAACATGCAAACATGCAGGCAAAATACCCTTAATCATAAAATATAAAATAAATAAATCAATTGTTTAAATCACTCATAATTAATCTATGAGAAAGTAGCCAAGAATATATTTGTAAAATAAACTTCTGAGAAAAATTAAAATATATACTAAAAAAGAACATGATGATCTACAATCTTTGTTTGAATATTAAAGTCATGTGAGCAATGTTGGGACACAGGGTAAAATAACTACAGAATTTAATTTTAATTTTAAAATAAGATGAGAACAAATAGATGAGTGGAAAAATGCAAGCAGCTTCGGCACGTCATGGAAAGCTCCCTTAATTATATGTAAATAATGTGTTTGGTTCATGAAAAATAATGTATATTTGTGCATGAGTTGACATATATGAATACATTTATAATATGAATTGGACGATAATGCTTGCTGCATACAAACTCAAAACACATCCTAAACTCAAAGTCACACAAGAGAACAAAACTTTTTATCAAAAATATTCGCATTTACATAATACAAGTTGTCCCTCTATCATGTCATCTGATAAGTATTTTTAATATATTCATTATATGATTCTTATTTTTGAAATAATATTTTCTTCACACGGTCATAGATTTGTTTGGTTCTCACCCCATAAATGACAGGATTGAGCATTGGTGGCACTATGACATAAAGGTTGGCCAGAAGTATATGTATATAGCGAGGCACATTCCTACCAAAGCGGTGTGTCATAAAGGAAAAGAGAGCTGGTGTATAGAAGGCAAGGATGACACAGACATGAGACCCACAAGTGCTGAGGGACTTGAGCCGGGCTTCCCGAGAAGGGAGACGGAAAACTGCACGGAGTATCTGTGCATAAGAAAGAGCGATGGCTATAATGTCAAAAACCAGGATTGATATAGCACCTAGACCATAGATTATATTGACCTTGATACTGGCACAAGACAGACGAGCGAGGCCCATGTGCTCACAGTAGGTGTGGGGGATGACATTATTCCCACAGAAGGGTAACCGTAGTATGAGAAATACAAACGGGATAACAGAAAGAAATGATCTCACTAGTACACCCAGACCAATCATGGAAACAGCCTTGTTGGTGAGGATAGTGCTATATCGAAGTGGATTGCAGATGGCCACATAGCGGTCATAAGCCATCGCCAAGAGGACTGCTGACTCCATGCCTGTGAAGTTGTGGATAAAAAACATCTGTGTGAGGCAGGCACCAAAGAGTATTACCCTGAAGCTAAACCAGAAGATCCCAAGCATCTTAGGGATAGTTGCTGTTGAAAGGCCCAAATCAATGGTAGCTAGCATAGCCAGAAAGTAGAACATGGGCTGGTGGAGGCTACTCTCAGTCTTAATCACCAACAAGATAGTGAAGTTCCCAAGTAGAGCAATCAGATACACAGCACAGAAGGGAAAGCCAATCCAGGTGTGGTGAGACTCTAGTCCTGGGATCCCCAGCAATAGGAAGGAGGAAGGGTGAAACTGGCTATCATTGGAAAGGAGCATCCTGTTTGCTCATACCAACATCCATGGTCCTTAGGAATAAACATTCAATAGTCTTCAGGGTCACATTTCAAAATCTGTGGAGTTAGAGACCTGATGTAAGGACTAACTAACTGCACATGTTCTGTGTTTCAATATAAACATACAATTCAAAACATCTGTAAAGAACAATATATATGAGTAAATTTTTGGTGGCTTCAACAGAAATTATGCCAATGAATCAAGATAAGATTAATCATAATATATTCACTTTAGTGCCTTTCTTCTCTGTTATTTGCATTGGCTTTGTTATTGATGTTGTGGTAAGGGCTTGGTTTAGCAGACTCCCTTTATATATTCTGTCATCATAGCCAACAGAATTTTTTTCCACCTGACAAGGTAGCTTCTCTAGTAAGCATCACTTTCTCTGACTGTTAACACAGACAAAATTATGTTCTCAATATAGTTTATTGAAACGTAACCTCAACCATTAAAAAATAATTTAAAGGCTTAGAAATGACTCATTTGTCAGTATATGCTTATTATAATTTCAAAATTATGTTGTAATGTAGTCAAATTAATTGTATGAACTAGCCCTGTTGAGGTAGTATGTACCATGTGAAATGTTATCTCAAAACCTGTACAAATAACATAATCCTTATAACCATAGACAACATATAGTTAGTCTTACCTTTCATAAAGGGAACAGTCATGATATTATCTCAGATTTTTTCAATTGCTCAGTGTGTATAGCTTTTAGCTAGGGGAAAATGAAAGGAAATATTGAGTTAAAATAGAGAATAAAATAAAGCAATAATTATCAGATTGTATTAATTGTATCACATTACAAAGCCTCCCCTACAAATGTGTATATAACTACATTTATGTTTATACATATTTTAAACTTGTGTCTCTTCAAATAATAGGTATCAGTAAATTTCCCCTAAATCCCAGACAATCAAGATTTTAAGAACTGTCCAAAACATGTCAAACAAATTTCAAAGACTAAATACAAAGAAAAAACAATGTGTTGTGTATAATTAGTAGCCATGTCCATCTCCAGCTGTCTGAGGCTATCTTAGTTTCTACTTTCATGCACCTTACTTAGGACACTATTACAGAATGTTTTCAAAGACTTCAATCATTTGTTATGCCGATGGTTTCAAAGTAAAAAAATAACCCTTGTTCATGTGTATACTTGAAAGATTCTAGAGGAACAAAACAATTCTAACCAAGATTCACTATCAGGATAAGAACCAAGGTAATATCTAGAAGAGACAGATAATGAGCACACTGGTTGGGATGGTAGATGACTCCTTCCTGAATAGGAAACAATAGAGCAATATGACATGGGTAGGGAAATGGGGAACTCCTTTCTAGAAAACCAAACACTTCAACAGAAGGAAAGCCAGGGACAATGTATATTTGTTGTATTGAAATTACTGAAATTTCTGTTACATAAAGATTTCTTTCCCATAAGACTGGACTTAAAATGAGATAGAGAAAACATTTTGAAGCATAACATTTGTTGCATAGGAGCTAAAGCAGGATTCTACCAGTAAAGTGAAAACCATTTATTTATTACTTATTTCAATTATGTGTTTTCATAAAATAAAATGTTCTGTACTTCTAAATGACACTGGTGATAACAAAAAGACAGCTAATTGGCTCTAAAAGCTAGCATTTTCCCTTTGCTGGTATATCTACCTTACACCAGACAGAATGGCTAGGATCACAAACTGAGGAGACAGCAGATGCTGGTGAGGATGTGAAGAAAGAGGAGCACTCCTCCATTGCTGGTGGGATTGCAAGCTGGTACAACCACTCTGGAAATCAGTTTGGTGGTTTTTCAGAAAATTGGACATTAAACTACCTGAGGACCCAGCTATACCAGTCCTGGGCATATACCCAGAAGATGCTCCAACGTGTAATAAGGACACATGCTCCACTATGTTCATAGCACCCTTATTTATAATAGCCAGAAGCTGGAAAGAACACAGATGCCCTCCAACAGAGGAATGGATACAGAAAATGTGGCATATTTACACAAGGGATTACTTTTCAGCTATTAAAAACAATGACTTCATGAAATTCTTAGGCAAATGGATGGAACTAGAAAATATCATCCTGACTGAGCTAATCCAATCACAAAAGAACACACATGGTATGCACTCACTGATAAATAGATATTAGTCCAGAATCTAGGAATAACCAAGATATAATTCATAGACTACATGAAGTACAAGAAGAAAGAGGACCAATGTGTGACTACTTCGGTCCTTCTTAGAGGGGGGAACAAAATACCCATAGGAGGAGACACAGAGACAAAGTGTGGAGCAGAGACTAAAGGAAAGGCCATCTGGAGCCTGCCCCACCTAGGCATTCATCCCATATACAGTTACCAAACCCAAGCACTATTGTGGATGCCAACAAGTGCTTGCTGACAGGAGCCTTATATAGCTGTCTCCTGAGAGGTTCTGCCAGTGCCTGACAAAGACAGAGGGGGACACTCCCAGCTGACCACTGGACTGAGCACAGGGTATTGAATGGACAGAGGGGGACACTCCCAGCCGACCACTGGACTGAGCACAGGGTATTGAATGGAGAAGCTAGAGAAAGAATCCAAGGAGCTAAAGGGGTCTGTATACCCATAAGAGGAACAACAATATGAACCAGCCAGTACCCAGGGACTAAACCACCAGCCAAACAGTATACATGGAAGAACCCATAGCTCCAGCCTCATATGTAGCAGAGGATGGCCTTGTAGGGCATCAACGAGAGGAGAGGCCCTTGGTCCTGTGAAAACTAATTTTCCCAGTGTAGGGGAATGCCAGGACAGGGAAGAAGGAGTGGGTGAGTTAGTGAGCAGGGGGAGAGGGCATGGGATAGGGAGCTTTTGGAGGGGAAACGAGGAAAGAGGATAGCATTTGAAATGTAAATAAAGAAAAAAACTAATAAAGTTTAAAAAGAAAATGGTTTCTTATAATATGCTTAATGTGCATGATTTATTTTTATTTATTTTTAATTCTAAAGAATACATAAAATCTTAAATCATAGAAATCATTGGAGTACTGATAATTTAAGAAAATATGCAATGTGTAAAATATGTAAAAATACATATGAATGTAGAAATTAATATTCAGTGGTGTGATACTGTCTAAGTATTGTAGTTGATTAAAGAGTTTATTAAAGAGACAGTACACCAAAGAGATATAACGTGAAGACATACACAGAATGGTGAGATTAGCAGCTGTCTCAAATTGCTATTATTCAGTGCACTAACCATGTCAGAACTCTAAGCAATAGTGTTCTTTGTTCTCACATCTTAAAGAATATAGATGATATCCCAATGCATTTAAGAATGATACATTTACCTCAACTCAAATGGGTCTGATTCAAGCCATTACTATATTCTATTGAAGTCCTATTTCCTGACAAGTCTAAAGAAACATAAACTATTAACCATGAAATTTTCACAACTGCATTTTCATTTTTGGTTCCCTTTCCTGTATAAAATAGAAATAACATGGAAAATAGCTCTAAATGGCTTACAGCAATTATTTAAATGCATCTGAAAATATATTCTGCTCATCACTTTTCAAATATTGAGAGGTTAATTTTTGTAAAACATACATAGAAAGGATTTATGTTGGAACACAAATTACGTTGACAATATATGAAACTTCCCTGTGTCTTTTGTCTCCTGATCATCTGTGTGTGTGTGTGCCTGTGCATCTGTGTGTCTGTGTATCTGTGTGTCTGTGTGTCAGCCTGTTTATTCCTATGTCTATAGAACTCATCTGAGAGGTGAAAAACAACGCAGACTCACCAGGCTTGGCAGCGGACAGCGCCGTCTTCTTTCTTTACTCGCTGGAATGTATGTTTATTAAGAATCTGCTCTTTCTAAGAGAGACACTTGTATTCCCCAAAGATGATTTTATGAAGGACAGAAAGCCTCTTAAGAGTTCATTTCCTAGCCTATCCCTTACACAGGAAGATGTTTAAATTGTTTATATTGAAGCACAGAAAATGTACAGTCAATGCTGTCTTCTAGCAAAACAGAAAAAAAAGTAAATAAGAATTATGTCAGCAAGATGGCAGAACAGAAAGTTTTTGGATCCCTTTTCCAACATAAACACCCAATTAAAAACTACTAGGGACAAAACTCTTCTAAGAGAATGCTAATTACATGGAATTTACAGTAACCTTGTGAGGCACAAAATAAGAACACCCAATGAAAAGTTTCATTATCATCCACCCATCATAAGAAAGATGCCTTAACCCCAGAGTTGTCTCATAGAAAATAGAAGGAACAAAGAAAATGTAATTAAGCTTTTCAAAGGAGTCTTGCCATTTGTGACAAGTGGTTAAGCTTTTAGAATATTATGCTTACAGAAATAGTCCAGGCATAAAAGACTAATTCTTTCTAGTCACATATATGAAATAAAAATATGAAATCATTAAAACATACAGGCAGAAAGATAAATGCTGCTTACAAAAGGCTAGATCCTGAAAGATGAGAGAAATTGTTATGTTTTAATTATGAGAAAAATTAATAATTTTATTTTTGCATTACCAGTATCTTGAGTGTTAGCTATAAAGAAATCGTATTTATTAAGGAGATTACATTTTGTCTAAGAGGTTACTTTTTTCCATTTTATTATTGCTCAGCAGTTTGATCATTTACAGAATGACTCATCTTCACTCTTCACCTCCTTTCTTCGTTCCTCCCCATTTTCCACTGGAACTCTTCTTGATCTGTTCCCCTCGGACTTTCTCGCCTTGCTTTTGTATATGGCACATTGATCTTAATTACAGCTCCTTCCCTGAGCTTAGGTGGGAAATTATTCAACAGAACAAGGACAAGCTATCTGTTACTACCTAACTGAAGAAGGTGACCCCTTTGAAGAGTATTATCTGCAAATATTCCTTTCATGACAAATGTTGGTCTTGTGGTTGCCTCCTTTATTCATAATAAAATGTGGATGATAATCTTTTGTTTTTCAACCTGACCAAAGGGGATTTTCCCCTCCATCCTCTCCTCCAGGCCCCTTCACTCCACCTCCTCTCACACTCCATACCAGATCCCCATCTATTCCTCCATTGTTCCTTCTCAGAAAAGGAAGGCCTTTCATGGATATCAACCAGTCATGGCATATCAAGTTGCAGAAGACCAGGCACCTCCTCTATTATTAAGGCTGGCTGAGGTAAACCAGTAGGAGAAAAGTTTCCCAAAGACAGAGTCAGAGTCAGCCTCTCTTCCCACTATTAGGACTTCCATAAGAACTAACCTACCTAACATACACCTAGGACCAAGGCCAGTCACATGCAGGCAGTTCAGTCTCTTTGAATGCCTATGAGCCCAGGTTAGTTGATTCTGTAGGTTACGTGTGGTGTGTTTGATTCCTCTGGCTCCTACAATCTTTCTTCCCCCTCTTCTGCATGATTTCCCAAGTTCTGCCTTATGGCTGTGGGTCTATGCAACTTTTCCATCTGTTTCCATCAGTTGCTGGGTGAAGCCTCTCTGATGACAATTAATTAGGCTAGGTACCAATTTGTGAATAAAGGAGAATATCATTAGGAATAATTTTGTTGATATTTGTTTGTTTGTTTGTTTGTTTGTTTGTTTGTTTCTCTGGGCTCTCCAGCCTGTGGGTTCTTGCCATCTAGGCAATGTCAAGGTTGGACTCCCTCTCACGGCATAGATCTCAAGCTGGAGTCATTTGTTGGCCATTCCCACAATTTCTATGCTACATTTACCTTAGCACATCTTGTAGGAAAGACAAACTGTATGTCAAAGATTTTGTGACTTAGGTAGTGTCCCTATCCCTCTGCTGGTGGTTTTCCCTGGGTATAGAAGATGGCCAGTTCAGGCTTCATATTCCCCATAGCTAGTGCCACCCTCATAGATCCTGGGAATTTCCATGGTACTAGGTTTCTAGCTTATTTCAGGGATGCTACCCCAATCCAACCACAATTCCACTTGTCTCTCCCAGTACTCTCCACCTGCATCTGGGTCTAATCTTCTGCAAATCTCTTTGAAGATAACCATGGTAGCAATAAGTTCATTATTGAAACAAGAATATGAAATTGGGAAGATATCATGATTTATTGCACATATCCCCATCTTGGTTTTTATTTTTGCTCTGCCTCCTCTTCCACAATGTTCCCTTCCATGGACAGAGTCTTACAGCTATCACAGCATCATTCAAGAACACTGCCATCACCAGATCTCAGCACTTTGTCTAGTTATGTGTTTAGCTATTGCCTACTACAGTAAGAAATGTCTCAGTGAAGGCTGCAGTGATTGCTAACTTTTGGACATGAAGTAAGAATTTAGAAAGATGTTTCACAATATAGTCTTGTCTATTTAGCAAAACAATAGTAGTAGGCCTCACCCTTAGAGCCAACAATTCTCAACTCACAGCCAATAGCTTTTAACCAAATTTACAAGACCATGCATGAGACCCCTCTTGTGGAGTAGACAGATAAATTCAATAAGAAGGCACCTGGTTAACTCCATAATAGCTGTGCAATTATAAGGCTAGAGGTCACCTCTTACCTATTAAGTCATTCATTATTATACTTCCCACAGTTCAGTCCCAATCAGAACTGAATAATAATATTAATGCCTTTTGTCCCCAAGAATCTGGAATAGCAACTTCTGGAACTGTGAAGGACAGCTGGTGTAGGGGAATTTTCCAACTCAGAACATGCTTGTTTTCCTTATGACCTGTGACCAGATGGTAGGGTACGATCAGCAATAGGAGTTTATCAGCAAGCTCTCAGGATCAACTAAGATTAATGGAAGGAGCCCAAACTATTCAGGAGGTTTTTGGCAACTCCCTGTCCAACTACTCATGTGGAGGTTCCCATTGCTATTTTTTCTACAATTCATGGCAGAAGAAGTAATCACCCCATTCCTAACCCAGAAGCTATCTCCAATCGATAACCACTTGCAAATGAAAAATTAGTTTTCTTCAACAAAGCCTTACTGGGAATACAAATTACTTTTTTAGAGTGTTACATACATGGTTTTTATTTTTATTTTCTTTTAAATTTATTCTGTTATACAAAACATCCCAATAGCACCAATACCTGACATTATTGATGATACTGTTATGCTTACAGACAGGAGCCTAGCATAAATGTCCTTTGAGAAACTCTACACTATATGACTGAAACATATGCAGGTACCCATCATCAAACATTGGACAGAGGTCAGGGACCCTTATGGAAAAGTTTGGGGAAAGATTGAAGGCCCTGAAGGGGATGAGAACCCCATAGGAAGACCAACAAAGTCAACTAACCTGAACCCCTGGGAGCTCTTAGAGACAGAGCCCACAACCAAAGAATGTACATGGGCTGGAATAAGGGCCACGGCACATATACAGCAGATGTGCATCTCAGTCTTCACTTGGGTCCCCGAACAACTGGAGCAGGGGCTCTCCCCAAAACTGAAGCCTGACTGGTGTCTGTTCTCCAACAGTACTGCCTTGCCTCGCCTCAGTGTGAAAAGGCATGCTTAAGCTGACAGAGTCTTGATATTCCAGGGTGGGAAAATACCCAGAGTGGGGTCCACCCTCTCAGAAGACAAAGAGAGGATGGATGATAGAGGGAGTCTGTGAAGGGGAACTAGGAGGAGGGGTAGCATTTGAAATAAAAATAAGCACAAATAAATAGGATGGATGATAAATAAATTCCTCTCCAAAAAAAAAAAAAAAAGGAGAGACAGAATAATACTGAATGAATGAGAAATAACCAGAAAGGGCTATGAATGGCTACAGAGTGTTGTAAAATAGCCAATGAAAGTACACTCAGTATAAGATATCTTCATAGTCTTCTGTTTTTCAATAAACCCAATTTCTACATAAATATAAATATATTTTATAGTGATGATGTAGGCCCTATAATAAATGAATCATTTAAATACTGTATATTTAAATCATAGTAATTAAATTCAAATAATTATTTATAGGAGGATAATAAGAGTATCATCGCAGACTAATCCTTTCTTATTTATGAAAGAGGTATGAAATCCACAGGAACAACTGCAATTTTATCTGTTTTTAGCAAACAATTATGTTCTTTAAGACACTTTCAACTGAAAACCCATTTAAACCTTATAAAAATATTTTAAAATGAAGAAAAACAACTCATGTCCTAAATTAAAATATACTTAGATTTTACTCAGCAACAAAATGAAATCAGTTTATGTGCTTTGAAAACCTGAAAGCTTTGAGGAATCTGTTTCGTATTTTCTTGGTCCTCACACCATAAATAATGGGATTCACCATGGGTGGCACAAGAAGATAGATGTTGGCCACAAATATATGCACTTGGGGAGCCACTTTGTGTCCAAACCTATGGGTGAGGAAGGAGAAGAAGGCTGGGGTATAGGACACTAAGATGACACAGACATGTGAGCCACAGGTGCCCAGAGTCTTGAGTCTGGCATCCTTGGAAGGAAGGTGAAAGACTGTGTTGAGTATGAGGACATAAGAACAAATGATCAATATAAAGTCCACCCCACCAGTGAGGAAGGCAACAATGAGGCTGTAAGCTCTGCGAATGCTTGTCTCAGCACAAGCAATCTTGATGAGGGCCATGAACTCGCAGTAGGTATGGGAAATTATATTTGTCTTGCAATAGGGAAGCCAACGTAACAAGAAAGGGTGAGGACTGAGAAGGGTTATTCCCCGAAGGACAACAGCTAGACCTATCCCTCCAGTTAGAGTGTGTGTCAAAATAGCTGAGTGTCTTAATGGGTTACAAATCGCTACATAACGGTCAAAGGCCATGGCCAAGAAAAAGCCAGACTCCATGGTTGAGCAAGAGTGAATTAGGAAGATCTGAGTGAGGCAAGCTTCAAAGCGAATCTCTCCATCATGAAACCAGAAGAGACTGAGAAGTTTGGGAACAGCTGTAGTGCATACCACAAGGTCAGCCACTGCCAACATGCAGAGGAAGAGGTACATTGGCTCATGGAGGCTGGCATCTGTCTTGATGATGAACAGAAGTGAGCTGTTTCCCACCAGTGCTAAAATGTAGACCATGCAAAAGGGAATGGAGATCCACATGTGTGCTGTCTCCAACCCAGGAATGCCAATGAGGATGAAGGTTGAGGGATGAACATCAGACTTATTGTAAACAGACATAACAACTGTTAAATGTCTTAGCTTCCTCTTCATGGATGTTTCCTATAGAAGGATCAAAAATAATTTCTACATTTGGAATTTCTTCTTTGTTAAAGGGACAGGTAATACCTTTTATTCTGGATAAATTATTGTACCTTGAAATGTAAAGCAGATAGATTTTTATCACATTATTTTTTGTCACATAAACAATCAGCTATGACTACAGAATTATGCTACCTTTGAAAAGTCACCACTCAGATTAAAAAGTCGCTGACATCTGTGATGAGTTCTGGAGACTTTTCATTCTAATGGGATGCCCTGAATGCTTTGTTCTCCTCGACCACACAGACAACTTTTATGTTATATTTATGTATTAATGTTGCTTTCTCATTGCTATATGGATTTCTGTTTTATAATATGATTGATGTATAGATGCAAATGAGGAAGACATGTAAGTACAAAAACACAGCTTTACATGAATGGAAATTCTACTGTTTTCCATTGAAAAGAATGTGATACTTATTGAAAACTGAAGACTGTAAGGCTAGTGGTGTAACGGAATAACATTTTCAGTAAGGAAAGCATTCTATGAGGGACTGGATAGAGGATTTGTTTTTCTTCCTTTCTTTTCTTTCTTTAAAAAAATAAATATTATTATTAATAGTGTCAGGGATTGATGGATGTTCATGGGAAGGTTCTTAAGTTGGGATGGTTATTGGTTGACCATTCCCTCATTCTCTGCTCCATCCCCCACCCCTGCATTTATTGAAGAAAGGACAGATTTTGGGTGTAAAGTTTTGTGAATCATTTGGTTTCCCACTGGGATTCCTGCCTGGCTACAGAATTTTCTTCTATCTAGGCTAACTTGTCTGGCCTAAGTGGGAAAGGATATTCCTAACCTCACAGAGATTCAATGTACCAGGATGAGGGGATATCACCCATCTCCAACTTGCTCAGAGGAGAAGGGGATGGGGGATGAGGGAAGGACTGTGGAACTGGGAGGGGGCAGTAAACAGGATGTAAAGTGAGTATGTTAAATAAATAAATAAATAAATAAATAAATAAATAAATAAATAGATCAATTTTAGCCACAATACTTAAAAGAAATTCCAAATGACCATGTATTCATACCTATGATATAGAAATGGTAGTATGTGAGATCATCTTTCAATAGTAGTGGCTAATTGATTATGTATGCAATTACTCACTTCTACCTGAGAACCATTGGCCAGAAAAATATATATTAGGAGATAAACAAGACAAGGTGTCATCCATGGTACTTTACTGACTTTTATTTTTGACCTTGCTAGGCAACTTTTTGCAATAAGTGAATTAGAACATTATTTTAGTTACTGAAACTTCTTTTCATTTACCTGTGAGTTAAGGTGATGCATAGATATTCTCCTCTATCAAACCTTCAGTTCACAGATCTTCCTTTGACTCATGTGTTTCTGTATTGCCTGGTTTTCATGTTCATACTCATGCTATAATATAATGATTCTACTTTTCTAATTTTAAGCATTATTATTAGAACATAATTTTGAAAGTTGTGTCAGTCTCATATGAATTATTTTTAATCTCATACTTAGAAACACAACTGATGCCACTTCTAAAATATTTACTATTATTGATAGTATTGCATTATGGGATGTTTATGACAATAAAAATTAACAGTATGCAGAAGAATCACATTTATAATATGCATTACAGACTTGGTGTCAATATCAAATTGGAAGGATATAATACATTTTACATTCATTTTTTATTTGAAATTTTAAATTCAAATTGTGTGCTTACTTCTACTATGTGACTTTCAGAGAGCTTTGAAATGAGTGTTCTTTTTTGATTATAGAAATCACTGGATACTCAAATCAACACAGCTTTGTGACTGTCAAGCAATGAAATTTCTAAACAATGTCATATAGAGATTAGAACCAGACTATAAAGAAAAGAGAAATTCTTGCAAAGTTACTTAATTGTATATTATTGTGTTTCTAAACCTACCAGTGATTGACAATAAGGCAGTTGTTTTTCTGAGAACATCGCATGTATGAACTCATAAATTTGTTCTACTTTCTTCTTAAGTAGAGTCATGGCAACTTTATAAGTTTAAAAAGGTAGTAAGAGATACACCTGAATTCTATATCATACTAACATCAAGACCTTTATTGTAATTTACACTGTTAAATTACTCCTGTAGTTTATTTAATAATTAATATTATTTAATTACATTGGTGTAAATAGAAATGATTGGTATTTTGTTAGGCAATATTAAAACATGTTTCACTATTAATTTGATGACAAGTGATGTTTAAAGTGCAATTTTAAAAAATTACATGTAGCTCCTTCAAATTAATTTTTTCCTTTTGAAAGTAGACCATCACAAATGATATTCTGAACACTTACCTGAGAAGAAAAAATGAACTAACCATGCTCTCTCAATCTTATTCATCTCTATTATTATATTTAATTGTTATAATTAACTGTTGCTTATAAGATCGATATATTCCACATAGTTATCACAAAACCAAGTGGGATCAGTTGTTCCAAGAAATAGAAGAAATAAAAGAAATAGAAGAAGCTCATGTATGTGACTGGATGCTCTGAGTAGGACCCAGGAGTCTTCTATTTGACCCATATATACTTACCTGATCACACAATGAGAGTGATCACACCTCAGGACCAGTTCTGCATCAGGGTAAACATCCACTAGCTTGAGTAAGTTGCAGTTTCTCCCTTAGTTTACTATGTGTTATTATTGAATCCCATTTTGGGTCACTTGCAGGTGCCTCAGGTTTCATGAAATCAAGAAAAATCAGAACAAAAAATTGGCATTTGGAGATTTGAGGTCAGAGACAACTTTTAAATCTTTAGACTCAAGCCTTACTTACAGGAGACTACAGAGAGCAGAGTGAGCAGGAAAACTTCCTCCTCTGTCTCTGCAGCCTCCCTCTCAGCAGCACCTTAAAATCATTTGAATTTCAATATGTAATTTTAAATAAACATGAAATGAAAATATAGAGACTAAGGCATTTTTAATAAAAGCAGGGTTCTAGTTTGACTTCTGTTGCTCTGATAAGATATCTTGAGGGGTGTGGGGACAAAAAAACAAACAACACCTTAGGGGAGATGGCATTAATATCACTTTTCAAGTCCACGTTGCAATCCATTAGTGTGAGGAAGTCAAGAAATACGTTTAAACAACTAATCCCATCACATCCACACTTAAGAGCAGACAGAGAACAGATGCATGCATACCTTCTGCTTGCTTCTGTGACCTTAGCCAGGTTTCTCCACTTTATATAGTTCATGGCCCCTTTTCAGGGAATGTAGCAATGAGCAGTGGGCTGGGCCTTCTCACATCAGTTACCTTAATTAGGATAATGAACTGCACACACACCCATAGCCAGTCTGAGTCAGATAACATCTATTCTATCTTCTATCAAGTTGACAGTTAATCCTTAGCATAACAAAGGTCAACCTTGCTAATTTTGTTAGATGTAAAACTTGGAATAATATAAATTTATTTTTATTACATTATATTTGTATATGCATGTTAAATATGTATTGCACTATATGTATACATAATGATTCAGAGATTTCATTTTATAATAATTTAAACTACAAATGAATGTAGGTAGCTCATTCAAAGTAGTAAGAACATACAAAAATATGTCAAAATTTTGGCTGTCCCAATATACATATTCTCAGATGAAGGTAGGGAAAGTAATATTCTTAAGTTCTGGTTTCACTGACTATAAAGCTCATAATATACACAAAATCTTTTGTACATTGTTACTCAGCCTTGTTCTTCATTATCCTACCTTTCCCTATAAAATGGTCCATCAGTACAGTGCTGAGAGGCTGTAAAGTGTTCCCAAGAGCCAAAATTTTGTCATGTGCTTGATTAAAAAAAATTAACTTAATTAGACACGCTTCATACTTAACGAGTTCCAGTGCTCTCTGATATGAGTTACAAGTTAAAGCATCAGCACATGTCCCCAAAGAAAGAGAGGTTTCCCTATGTGCACATGATGTGTCTCTAGAAATCTTTGTATCTATTGAGAATGTATGATGAATGTGTGGACAAGAATTTCTCCGAAAATTTACAAGGCGACCCTACAAGACAGAATGGGGTGACTTGTTAGTGCCCTGTGATTAAATTACCACTTTAAAGAGAAAAATCCTCCAATTGGTCAGGCTTAAGTTACCAAACAAAACTTAAAGTGTTATTTGTTGGATCATTTCTTCCAACTTGATGATTATGGAGAGAGGATCCCAGAGATTTAAAAATAAATAAAATAAAATAAAATAAAATAATATAAAATAAAATAAAATAAAATAAAATAGGCTAGTACCATTGTTTTTGTTCTTCTACTAGAACTTGATTGTAAAGGTCTAAACTCCACCCCACAGTTACCTGGCAACAGCCAGGTAGTCCTGACTGACTACAAAGGGGGCTTCTTGACTTCTCCTCTCTCTCTTGCTCTCTTGTCTCTCTCTCTTCTCTCTCTCTCTCTCTCTCTCTCTCTCTCTCTCTCTCTCTCTCTCTCTCTCTCTCTCTCTTGTCTCTCTCTCTTGCCTCTCTCTCTCTCTCTCTCTCTCTCTCTCTCTCTCTCTCTCACCTCTCTCTCTTGCCTCTTTCTCTCCCTATTCTCTTCCCCCTTCTCTCCACGAGGTCATGACTGGCCTTTACTTCTCTACTCTCTCCATTTTCTGCCTTTCTCTGCCTCTACTATCCTCTTAACTCCCCTCCCCATGCCCTGAATAAACTCTCTTCTATACTATACCATCGTGTGGCTAGTCCCTCTGGGGAAAGGGATGTCTTGGCATGGGACCTCTGAGACATCCTCTTCCCCCATATCTCACCACACCCCCACAGAACATACCTTATAACTCTCTATCTTTTTATAAGCATATCAGATACTACATATTTTGGTCATAGGATGTGGAAAAAATCAAGCAGGTACTGACTTAACAACTTCTTCTATTTTGGCTGGCTTACACAGCTCCAGAAGGTGACATAGAGGCCTCTTGGGGGATCATGAGTATTTTTTACCCAGCTATGATCCTTGCTAACTACAATTTTGACCAGCTTGGCAATGTACATCCATTGGTGCTGTGGTGACACAAATGTGGTGTATAACCAATAGCTTTGTGGTTTATACACTCCCACTCTACAAGTAGAAATTCATATTTGCAAACCTGACCAAGAACCCATAGCAGTGGCGTTCATTTATCTTAGAGGAGAACCTGTTACTGCTATCTTACTGAATAAAAATAGTGTCAAACTTCTTTCTAAATATTATCATTATATATAATTATTATGGCTCTCATCTATCAGTTTAGAAGCTTTCTATTGCAGCCCAAGAGGCACAATGGACTGTGGGCCTAGTAAAAACTAAATGCTACTTTTCTGCTAAAGGAATACAATGATAAAATGATTCATAATAATATTCTGATACAACCATAAATCAGTTCCTCACTCAGTTATAATCAGAGAGACTTCTTTCAGTAAAGAAGTGGGAACTAACACGCAAAGCCAACTGGACAATATGTGCAGAGTAAAAGACTTTGGATCATTCAGTACTAAATGGGATGTTTTCCTTATTTTTATTAGATATTTGCTTTATTTACATTTCAAGCATTAACCCCTTTCCATGTTACCCCACTGAAAACCCCCTATCCCATCCCTGATCCCCCTGCTCACACTCCTAATTTCCTGACTTGTATTCCCCTATTCTGGGCCTTCACAAGACCAATGGTCTCATCAAACCCTTCCCTTCAGGGCTCAGGAAGCTATGAGGAAGAGAAGCAGAAGATTTATAAGAATCAGAAATGGTGACTGCCATCAAGGAAATGGTGTCTTCCAGGCACAACAGGACTGATGCACATATGAACTCCCTGAAATGTGGCCTGTACAAGTTCAAGCCAGACAGGCTCCCAGCACTGTGAAGGGGAAGTGGGCGTGAGCTTCCATCCCTAACTAAGCAGCTACCTCCTCTTGGTATCTGCTAGCAATTAAGCAGTTGGCTTATTTTTTCCAATGGATTCTCACTGAATATTAACCACACTTGAGGGTAGGCTCTAGACTTTCAGAAGATGAACATCAAAATCAGTAGCATATTTTTCCTAGATAAATTTACTCATATTGGTTTGCTTGGGCAGAAAACTTTGTCGGCTATACAACCAATAGATGTTTGTGGCCAGAGGATACAAAGTGTTTTGAATGGAAACAGAAAAAAAAAATTATTATAGATGTAGTGAAAGCCATCATTTTGAAACAGATATGATTCCAAGGAAAACACTTTATCAAAATATTCTTTATTTAAAAGCAAACAAACAAAACAAACAAACAAACAAAAAAAAGAACACCATCCAATGTAAAGAGAACAGAAGCCAGACTGGGGAGAACAGGAGTGGTAATGAGGTAAGGTTTCACAGATCTGTGATTCACCATTTGGAACACATACAAATTTTCTTTTATGTATCACAGTCTTCTTGAGCAAATTGCCTTTTCTCTCAAGAATGTACTTCAGCGTAGTTATTGAGAATATTTAAATGATAACTACTCTGTCATCTCTTCTCTTTAAAGTATTGCTATTCATTAACACTTTAAGTAAGTTAAGTAATTAAATAACTAACTACATTACTTAGATATATGGAATAATTCTCTTATACCAATTATCACATCCCTTTTGAAGCCATTACCGTACACTTCAGAACTGTATTATTTCTTTGAAGTCATTTGTTGCAACCCAAGTTGTTATTAATCTGTGGGTAAGTAACTTTGTTGTCTAGCAGCTGTTGAAACTTGTGTTTGTCCTTGGTATTCAATTTGTACCAGTGACTACAACAGGTAACAGAGTGAGTGATCTTGATTAATGAAATATGAATCGGACAAAAATTGTAATCTGTTAAACATGAAAAGAGTCTCCTAGGAAACTTTAGGCTAAACTTACTAAAGAATATTTAGTGTTAAAATTTACTTTATGGATGAGACATACTTTACACTAAATTAATGTCAATATGATTCTTCATGGGTGATGCTTCTGAGTTATGCAAATACAATATACCTTTCATGTAGAGCATAAAGCCACAAAGTCTATGCTCCTAATCAGTTTTGAATGTGAGTAAGTAGACGACCTTCTGGGTAAGCTCCTAAAGCACTTACAACCCACAGATATTTCTTTTATTCTTTATCCCTTCTTCTGTTTTGTCTTTCTTTTTAGTTTTAGCCTCTCTTGTTCTACAAAAAATGAAAAGAAAAAGAAAAGAAAGAAGAGCTATTCTTTTATAGCCCAATGTGGACAGGAAATCACTATGAAATCAAGATAAGCCATGATATTACAATCTATCTTAGTCAGTCTCCACAGTCACAGTCTTAGAGACATGAGTGATCAAGTCTGGCTTCATAGTTAACTTCTAATCTATTTCTTGGTAGTCATGCGAGAGAGACAACTGCTTGAGGTTTTATTCATAAATCCAGATATATCATTGCCTCCATATTTTTAATGTAGAGAGCTCAAATTCTTTTTCATTCCTGACTCGATAAGAGGTATTACCATTTTTCTTTAATTGAAAATTTTTCATGCAGCATATTCTGATTACAATTTTCTCTTATCCATACCCTCTAGAAGCCTCCCCATTACCTTCTCATCTGAATCCACATATTTTTCTGACTCTCCTTAGAAAACAGGTAGGTGTCTAAATAATCATAATAAAATAAGATAAACTAAAAGCAAATGAATTGGGATAGAACAAAACAAACAGAAGAAAAAGAACCAAAGACTAAGCGCAAAAAACGCATTCAGATGTAAAGGCGCATGTTTGCACACATGAGTAGATAAAAACACAAAATTGGAAGCCATAAGATATGTACAAAAGACCTCGAAAACTAAGTAATAATAGCTACAAAAATAATATTAATATATATAATATATAATATAATATTAAGAAATGAAAAGTAAAATAGAAAATGAATAAATAAATAAATTCTCTGACTAAACATTATGAGATAAAAAACCTCCAAAGATGTCATTGCCTTTGTCTTGTGCTAGTCATCCAATGATGGGAATCCTGCTCTTTAAAGTAAGTTGGTTTTGGACCCTTTCCTACCAGGCTGCCTCACTCAGTCTTGATGTGAGGATTTGTACCTAATCTTATCTTAACTAGTTATGCCATGTTCAGGTGATATCCATGATACCATGTTCAGTCTGATATCCCAGAGAAGTGGATCTGTGGGAGAAGAGAGATGGGGGGGGTGTGTATGAGAAATGGAAGGAGGGGAAACTGCTGTTAGAATGTATTATTGTATGACAGAAGAATAAATAAAAAAGAAATGTAAAAATAAAAATAAAAATATATATCTGATACTTTAAAAGTTAATAGTTTGTATTCCCACTAAGACTCTTTTGGAGAAAACTAATTTTCATTTGCAAGTGGTTATTATTTAGAGATAGTTACTGGGTTTGGTATGGGTGTTTGTGTCCACTTGCATCAATACTGGAATTCCATCTGTTTCAGAGCCATGCAGGTCCTGTGCACACTACCACAGTGTCTGTGAGTTTATATGTGTGTTGGTCCTGCCATGTTTGGAAGTCCTATTTCTTGTTTCCATCCCATCCAGCTCTTACAGTCTTTCTACCCCTTCTTCCTCAAAGTTTCATGAGCCCTGAGGTAAGGAATTTGATGGAGAAATCTGATTTAGGACTTAGTGTTCCAAGGTCTCTCAACTCTCCTAGCATGTCTGGCTGTTAGTCTCTATATTTGTATCCATCTACTGCAAAAGGAAGTGTTTCTAATGATGTCTGAGCCAGGGACTAATCTATGAATATAGTAGGATTCCTGTAAGTGTCACTTACTACTACATTGCTTTAGCAGAACAGTAGTATCTTGTTTTCCTCTGTGGCCCTGCTCAATTCAGTATCAAATTCTTAGTGATACAAGAAGCATCAATGAATGGATTCAATCTTGAGAACTGAGCCTCAAATCCGATCACATGATGGTTGCTTACACCCACAAATTTTATGGGAGTAAAATTTATACTATTATATATTTGTACTAGCACATCTTGGAAACACATCATCATTGTAGATCAAAGAGTTTGTA